>NC_056725.1:1059038310-1059338310 GCF_019279795.1 Protopterus annectens | reverse complement strand
CTTAATTAGGTATACCCATAATGTTAGTATTTACTTGATGAGTGCATTAAGTTACAAATATCTGCTTATGTATTGATTTGACAAGTGCAGTAAATTAGAAATACCTGCTTATTTATTCAGCCTGTAGACTTCATGGATTAAATGTCCCACAAAAATATATTCCTCTCTATGTTATATTAAGTTAAACTGCCTTAAAGGCCAAACAATTAACCATTCAGATTTCTCAGAACAAAATGTAACATAATTCAAAGGCTGTACCTCTAACTACAATTCTGTTTCATAAATAAATTGCATAATGTAGGTATGTTAGCAGGTAAAAACAGAACTTCACAGTGCAGGTAATTACATAGTTTAAAATTCAAAATATGGCAGGTTAAGAGAGTGTACAGCTTCCTGCCGAAATATAAACATTATTTTTAGGAAATAACTCATGCATATCTGACATTACCATATGTGGGCCTGTATTCAGGAAAAAGTGTGTGTGTGTGTGTGTGTGTGTGTGTGTGTGTGTGTTCTGAAACTTGTTCTTGTCAACTGCTTCATCTTTCTTCTTGTGACAAATGTGTTTTGAATTGCCTGCTTTGTGCATTTCCAAGCTGTTAGTGATACATGCAGGAGATGTTGACAAATGGATAGCTGTCCGCAGAGCTAAAACAGGCATTTTAGTTTATAGTTAAACATAATTAAGAGTAAATAAAACAGAAATCTGGCACAGAGTAATGTTATTTTTTTTAATTTCTCAAAAATGTTAATTACTCAAATTTTAACTACTACTTTTGTAATCGTTTAAATAAACACAGAAGAGAATAAAAAATCTCAACCCGTAACACCAGAAGCAGGAGAACAAGTTCTCATTTAGTAATACTAGGACATGAGGAACCCAGCATATCATAAACATGAAACCATGCTATGTAGTATATGTGCGATTACAAAAACAGAGAAAGAGAAGTGGGATGAACTGGAGACTGTAGCACAAGAATCATTTCTGTATATTAATATAAGCAATACACAATTCATATTATTTGTTCAAAAGGAAAACGGCAGCTGAGGCAAGCTGTATGACCACTTAATTTTGACTACATCAGAAACAACTGTCTTTGTCTATTAGCTTTCACTCCCCTTATGGAAAATGCATCCGGTGCCTATATATCAAGTGGGAGCTAACTAGAAATTGTCAGCACTGCAAATTTAATTAACATGTCTTTCTTGTATTCCCAATGTTGTTCTACTTTATGTGCAAAAGAAAAGTTACTGAAATGGTTTCTAAATTCCAAAAGTTATTACCCATTTGTACCTACATTTCTGAGTATAACTCTCCTATAGTACATCACTCACTTGCACTCTCTCAGCTCTTTTCTCATTTATAATGGTCCTTAAGTAACAATGGATATTTAGGGGAATGTCAGATCATAAGCTAGGTTTGCCAACCCACATCTCCACAACATTCAGCAGACCAGTATGAAGCACAGTCATAAGCTCTGAGTTTTTTTTTTTTTAATGAGATGTCATGGAAGAAAGTACAGTTATTAGAAACCTACCGTAACAATAGACACGAGTATGATCACTGTTGCACTTGTCCTTATCTCTGGGACTTCTGTCATAGGTGGAAAAATGTCCAGTCAAACTATCAGAACTCTGCACCCTTCCTTTTCCCTAGCCAGATTAATGCTAGCATTCTGGGACCTCAGCATGTTCCCTGTATAAGCTGACATCCATGCCATCTTTGGTTCTTTGCTGTCCATAGAGTAGTTGTCAGGTACCCAAACAAGCCCCCACACTTAGCATACTACATGGCTAAGGGGGGGGGGGGGGCTAAACCATAGCAACTCTTCTGAGCTTTGGGCTGTAGAGGTAGAAGATCCTCTGAACCCAAAGCCCTTCCAAGATTATCCTGACCTGAATAAATCAGAGTCCTCTTAGACAGGTACGGTGTTCAGACGGGTAGTGGGGTGTTATAACTGAAATCACTCCAGCCTTAAGATGTCCATCAGAAAGGAAAGGAAAGGACAAGAGGGAAGAGGGAGGGACCCAAACATTGTACTATGTTCATCGTATGAGTCATGCAGTCTTCTTTACCCCTATTAAAACTCCCAGAGCTTCAGGATTGTAAGGAAGGTAATCAGTGCACAGGGTTAGGCTGTAGGATAGCGTATACAATGCTTGTGGCAAACCCTATCCTGCCCCTGGAGAAGATATGTAACCAACAGTGTTTGAGAAGGTGTGTATACAAGACCACACAGCTGTCGGCAGGATAGCCAGAAGGCTTACTACTGCTGAATGCAATCATGCGTGCCATTTCAGCTGGTTTCCTTTCATTTTTTGCTACATAAAAGACAAATACTTGTTCAGTTGATCTTATGACCTTAGTCTTATCTAGATAACATCTTGGCTCCCTGTGAACATCTAGAGGTTGCAGAATTTTTTCCCTTTCGTTTTAGAGGTTCAGAGAGAAAACTGATAACTGAATGCATTGGTTAACAGAAACTTCTGTCACCAACCTGGACTTAAAGTTAGGATTTGCATGGAGACTGCTTTTTCTATTTTATTTTAACATTTGTTAACTGGGAAAGTTCGAATTGGAACATAGCCAATTTTCAGTGGAAGCCCTGGGAGAAATGCTCCAGACACGTCTTTGAACAAACAGGAATACCAGGAATGAGCATTAGGGCTTCAATCTTTGAAATCTTTTTAGTTGAAGACACTGCTACGAATAATCTTTGTCTTTCAGGATAGAAATTTAAGACAAGATATGGTCAATAGCTCAAATGCTGCTTGGGTTAACTTTTATATGACAAAACTAAGGTCCTATGCAGAATCTTTCCTGGTATGCTGAAGCTAAAATACCTACTTCAAAAAGTGTCTGGTAGTCTAAGCAAAGGGGAACCACAGTAATGCAGGCAGAGATAGCTGCAAGATGCACCTTAAAATAAGTATGTGTCAGCATACAGTTGAACAACTCCATAAGATCAGATGCAATCTATCTGAAGAAAGGTTCTGAGTCCTTTTTTGCATCACAGAGAAAATCTCTTCCATTTAGCTAGTTAAGATTTCCTTGTAGTGGGTATCCTAAATTCCCTCATCATATTAAACAAATCATTTGAGAAAATGTGCCCAAAAGGTAGCAAGGTCCACTTAAACAAACTACAAGACAGAGGACTAATAGTTTGGGGTGTATCAAGGACTTCCTGCACTGAGTTAAGAGATCACATACTGAGGCAGTAAATGTAGGGTTCGTCCCTCACTAATGTCAGTAGTAGGAAGAATTTATGCTGCCTGGGCCAAAAAGCAGCTGTTAGGATCATCTTTGGTCTCCTCTTCATTTACTTTCATTATAACCCTGAAAATGAAGGGAGGTGGAGGGAAAGTATAAGGAAATAGACCCACCCAGTTGAAGGGGAAGGTGCCTACTACACAATCTTCCCTGCGAGATGCTATGGTGTAGAAATGCCTCAGCTTGTCTGCTGTCTAAAGAAGTAATACAATCTATTTCTAGAATATTCATGGGTAAAGTACTAGGCTACCTGCCCTTGTGGGTGATTTTTAGCCTAGACAGTTTCCCTTTTGGTGCTTGAATTAACCTTTCCCATTTGGTATTAAATTGGACTTACCCATCCCATGGTTGATAATTACATATTATCCCCTAGTGAAAATAACTGGGATCATACTACAGATAATTTGAGGGGGCCAATGCATGCGAATAAAGCATTTAGAAGCTGTCTCTGTCCATTAGTAGTACAGGGGGCAGTCCTGGGATAACGTTTCTGTTTCCCATTCATAGAGTCAAGCTGCACTTGAATATGGACAGGGATGAGCTTTGTTTTACATGAGTGGGGTGTCTGTTCCAGAGCAGTGGTACCTTGTGCGAGATATGCCTGTCCCTCCAAATCATTCTGTTGATATTGCAGAAGAGGATTAGATCCCTAAACTGAGTATTTATGATGCCATTTGACGTCCTGGTGAGCAGTAAATCTATCAGTAATGGGTTGGAGGATACCTTGCATACCAGACAGAGGTCACCTGTTAGTAGTCTGTAGGATACTGAGTATAGTTACAGGGCTTCGAGTTTAGGATGTATTACTTAGGCCTTGTACCTTTTAGTAAGATATCTCTGTGGGTGTTCTATTTGTTGTATGCGTCCAGACAGAAACATGCCAAAGTGGGTATTGTGCTGGGGTAGAAATGCCCTCAGTAATGTGGAGTCCAGTTGTAACACCATGAAGACTACTATCTGGGGGGTGCAGAGACAGAACTTTGGGGGGTTCAAAGAGAGTTCTAGGTTCTGACAACAATGTATGGTGAAGTTCAGGCCCATTTTATCCTTTGCCAAGTGGATGCTGAATCTGCAGTCATCCACATAAGGACAGATGGCCAACTCTTTAGTTTGGAAATGCGCAATTACTATAGCCAGGCACTTTATAAACATTCTGGGAGCAGTAGCCAAACTAAAGATCAAAAAAATGAAACTGATAGTGGTATCCCCCTAGCACACATCTGAGAAAGCATTTGCAGTTTTTGTGGATGGGAACATGAAGATGGACATCTTTTAAATCCATGGTACCCATCAGTCCTTGAAGGAATAGAATCGGCAGAAAAACCTACAAAGCTAACATCTTGAACTTGGGCACATTAGGTACTTGTTTAGGTTTGATATATTTGAGATAGGCCTCCATAGCCTTTCCCTTCCTTGGAACCAAGAAAAGTCTTAATTAAAATCTTTTCAGTTCTTCCAATGTTATCTTTACTGTGGCACTCTGAGTGAAAAAAAAAAGAGTTTCCCCCAGAATGGGCTACACTGAGAATCTCCGATTGCTTGTGGCCTGGGATACAATTTTTTTTTCTGAAAATGAAGCTTGCATCCTTGCTTGGGATACAACCTGTAAAACCCACTTGTCTTGGGTTATGATTCTCCACTTGTTTGCTAATAAGCCTAGTCTGCCTACAATATATTTTACCATGGGATAATTGGAGTGTTTGTCAACATTAAGGACTAGGATTGGCATAGAGGTATGGAAAGAGGAGGAGCACTGATGTTATGGCTACTCACCATCAGGTTTGCAAAACTGAGGGCAGGGAACCCCTAAGTCGTCTCCTCAACTTTTTCTTCTTTATGTGTTGCCCCATTACCCTTGGCTTGCTCATCTTTTCCTTGGCATTGGTAAAAAGGCCAACTTTCTGAGTGATTATTCCTATCTTGCCTAGGGATAGGAAGATGAAATTGTTGACTAAAAGAAAAGTTTTTCAAGTCTCCTATATGCATCATAGGCTTGGGGTATGAAGAGGAGATCCTAGTACAATAAGAATCAAGGACCCTTGCCAAGATATCTGGTAGGGACAAAAATTGTCAGTCAAACCTGTCTATGAATGATGGGTCCCATGGCAGTCCCTCCACCCCCAGATGCTGTATCCACAACATTATAGCCAAACTTGTAGTGTGACTGCCTACTTGGAAAATCATCTGGTCTACTAAATGACTTTCACCTTCAGGATTGCACTAGTTATCCCCTCAGCCTTTGTCATCAACTGCTCTGTGACATTAGCTTGACATTAACAATATGGTCTTCCTAAAATGATCCGAGATGCAGATCTCATGGTTACTGGGAAGAGTGATGGAGACTGGAATCAGTTTGGACCATTTTTTAGACTAAACAGAAACCAAAAATGCATCTGTAGCAAGACTCTTACAGAAGTAATGACAGAACTCGGAGACCCTGTAAAAGCAGTGCAACTTCCTGGGAGCAGGTGGCTGATAATACTGTTCCAAAGAAGCTGCAAAAACGGTATCCCTCCAAGCCTATAAGACTGGAGGAATGGCCAGAGGTTTAGGAACATCCAGGTACAGAAGTTCACCATGCCTCTTCTTGGCATTAAATACTTTACATCACATACTAAAAGAGCAACGTTTTCAAGAATTTCTACCATTTGAAATTATCCTTCATCTTCAATAAATGTATCTCTAAATAAAGATGTTTTCAGAGGAAGGACCACAGGACATGATGTCACTTGTGTCAGTATCAAAACATAAATGGGAAGGCATCTGTGAAATATATGTCAGGTCATCCTCCTCTGACTTGGATGGACTCCTAGTAAGTAGAAGATTCGCAGAGGACTCCATAAATGACAAAGTCCTGCATCAGCTTGAACCACTATGGGGTAGGAACTTAAAAGAGGGATGGGAGACTGTACTTGTATGAAGCCTGGCCAGAGGCAGGTGGGGTGTAGGCATCCTTGATTTTGGTATTGGCATATGTGAGATGTGGGGATGGGCTATCAAACATAGAACTTAATTCTGCAGATGTCCTTGCACATTAAAATGAAGCAACCCCATCCTTCCTCTTGGAGATCACTATACAGGCATCAGAGCCAGATGCCCAGAGGGGCATACAAGCTAATGAGCTTTGTAGACTATTCAACTCAAGAAGAATTGGAAAGCAATTCACTGGAACTAGTGTCACTGGTAAATGTCCAGGCCTACCTGGGCCTTTCAAAATTTCCCATCCCTCATTCTCTTTAGGGACTTCTCAACAAACTTAGATTTAATGATGACATAAAAAAATGATGCTGTATGCCAGTGCAGCTTGGGAAAGGCCTTGGGCTTCTTAACTGGGTAACTTTGAAGCACCAGCTTCCCTTGTCTTAAGACGTTTTGCACAGATGACACAGGAACGACACTGAGGTGTTGGCTCAACAAGAAAAGAAACAGGGTGAAAGCCACTGTGGTGTAGTGGACATACATCAATGTCTTCCCAATACCAAAATGATGTTAACCACAGCAACAATATTAAAAATACAAAGAAAAGGTTTTACACTGGGTGCTATCTGCACACCTTGCTCACTTGGACACAACAGACACACTGAAGATGTGCTGCATGTGAACCTGAACTGTGGCAAGAAATAACTCAAGATGGTGCAGACAAAAACTGGTTTTATACACAGAAGGTACTGGCATTCCAGGATGCCAGCACCTGTCCAGTCAAGAGGAGGTAGGGTGAACAGTTCTCATAGTCAGGTCAGATATTGAGCCTTGTAGGAGATATCTAGAATGTCAGGAAGACTACAAGAGTGATTCATAACAGTAATATGCACAGTTCCATAATTAAAAATGTTATCTTAGAATTAGAGGTACCAAACTACACATGCAGTGTGCAGGCATCCCTAAAGAAAGCAAAGAACTATTTCTTTGCTGCTCGGATAGCATTTCTTCCTTCCTGGTTCCAGCAAACTCTGGGGGACAACAGTGATGATAATCCATATTTCATTAGTAGTTGTAAAGTTATTTTTCAGGCTGCAGGAGTAGTTTCACACCAGTTGTATTTCTGTATTTACTTATTTTAAGCACTGCACATCAATTGTTGATTCACAGATGCCATTTGTCCAGTTTAGCAGTGCCAATGCATACAGACTTTCATGCACAGAAGTAAGTGGGCATCATTCAGTATGTCATCCGATCAATACATCCCCAACTGTAATGCAGCTGTAACAGCCTACTCAGCTGAACCCCCATGCACTGCCCAACTCAGTGAGAGGGACACGAACAAGGAAATACTGTATACATGCCTATACAGGCAATGCTTAGTTTTCACACTGATGACATATAATTTTATTAGTAATTTAACACTGCAAAGACAAACATAAAAGCCAAACAATTCCACTGTAATAAGCCTGGCATACTGCCTGCTCTACCTGTCTGCAAGTGCACATTCAAGTAACAGACTGTCAGATACTAACTTTCTTTATGCCTCATATATAATGATAATCTTTAACTGGAACAAATGGCTTAAAGTACATCTCATACGAAACTGTAAGCCCATCACTTTCACCATACTGATGAAATGATTACAGACACTAACCACCACCAATGACTCATTCCTCTGGCCAGTACACCCGCACAATTTACAAAACAAATGGAACAATCAACACCCACTGCATATGCAAGAGAACAAGCCATTATTATAACCTCACTACGAGTTGCAGAACTTTGGTGAATAGCAAATCTGGCTTAAGTTTAAAACTGCCAAACAGCAAGGAAACCATCCTACCAAAGGATATCATCTATCATTGACAGGCTTTCTGTCTGCCTTTTTAATTTCTCTAAGTCTTTTGGGTTTCTAATACCATGATGGGAATGTACCCCATTCCTAAGTCAGAACATGATTAAAGTTTGTGAAATTAGTATTATTTCTATCTTTGATGTTAGCCAAAAGTGTTCTTTGCAGCACCTGCAATGTACCCAGAATTGGCTCCTCCTGAAATTCATACTGCGTTACATGTAGAAGTAGAATATTTAAATAAGCCCGAAAATTATTTTTATAAGGTCTATTGCGCCTACTACTATTGGAACTGTCTGGGTATCCTTCTTCCATATGGACCTCTTTTCTGCCTGCAAATCCTGACATTTTATGACTTTTGTGACTCTCTGTATGCAAGACACTGTAATCAGAGTGCAGCATACTCAATGATCAATGCTACTTTTGACTTCTTTTCATGGACTACTACATCTGGTTTTCTCGCATCTATTTTTTAACTATGGGCAATGGGTGATCCCATGTGATATAAACCATCATTCTCCTTAATGCTTTGAGGCTTATGTTTCCAATGCTTCTCATCTACTTCAGCATTTCATTGTTTGCACAATCCCCAATGCAACGGTCTTGCCACATTGTTACGAGTTTCAGTTTACAAGCCCTCTGCCATAAGTGCGACTGTTTCTTTTTCTGTATTATAGAACCTGCATTGGTCTGTTTCCCCCACATGCTCAATGGACTTTGAAAAACCAAAGTGTAAGTAGTCTATAATCCTGGGTCGCTAATATTAATTTTTAATGTTTTTGGTTTTAATACACCTCTTCTTAACCATTCTTGCATCAGATCTCGACTGACTTGAGGTTGTTCTAGGAGTTTTTTGTACTTGCAAATATATTTATGCCCTTTCCACATTTCTTGCCTTCTCATCTGATCCTTCTCCTATATTCTTTCTTTTGTTTTTTGATACATTCAATTGCTGCTTGATTTTTGTCTACTTTAGGTTTGGGTTCCATTCCTGCTGAACCCCGATATGCTTCTGTTAAAGCAGGGAAATCATCTTGTATTTGTTTTCTTCATGTTTCAAAACTTTCACTATGTTTGGATCTGGTGAGTTCAGCAGATATATATGCAGTTCTACGATTGCAAATCTATACATGTAATCAGTTTCGAGGAGGCCCATACATCTTTCAGAATGAGGCATGTACAATCTCGGTATGCACTGATTTTTATATATCATTTGATAAGCATCAAACATTTTTCTTGTTTTCCTATCCAACTGATCCAATACATTTTGGGGCCAGTCATTTACCCCAAAACTGTAAGTCAGAACAGGAAGAGTAAATTGGTTTATATCTTGGACTTTGTTCCTAGATGTCAGGGCTGTTTTCAGTATTCATTTTAGTCTTCCAAAATATTCTTGTTTTATTGTTGATCCTTCTTCAGTTCCCAAATATTTATACACTCCCTCTTGCTCAAGTTCCTTTATATCACATTCCTGTACCAAACTGAGATTTTCTTGGTGCTGCAGCTTTCCTGCTTTAAATGCTGCTTTTGCACATTTATCAGGACCAAATTACCTTTTTAGATCTGAGAAAGTTCTGATAACTTCCCTTTGTGCTTTCAGTTCCTCATCTGATGAACTACATAGTTTTAAATCATCCACAAAAAGAAGATAAGTCTTTACACTTTGTAGTTTTCTGGGAGCCAAATTGTAGCCATGATGTAATCTGTTAAGTAGACAGTTTAATGGGTTAAGCGAAAGGTGAAAGAGCAGCGGTGACAAAGAATCACCCTGGAATAGCCCCCTTAAAATTTTTATTACTGGGATAATTTGTCCTTTATCATGGTTTAGCTTCTATTTACTAATCTTCTGTTCATTCCCCCTTTGTGATCTTACTTTTGTATTGTTTAATTTTCCATTTCCGGGTGCCTTTGCCTGTATTCCTCTTTAAATATCTTTGAAGCTGTTTTTTTTTTGTACTGGTTAGTTTGGCTTTCTCCATTGCATAAATATTACACCATATCATAACTCTCTTTTCCATGACAATGTTTCTCTTCTATACTTATCTAAGAGCCCTGAGCTTTGTTCTTTATATTTTCCACTTCCACACAGCCCAAGGTTTCTTGGTCTATGTAGTGTTTTCCAGAAGTCTCTTGCATTAATGAACACAAATCTGCATTTGAAGCTTTTGACAGTTTTTCTTGTGCAAGTGTATTTATTTCCTCTATTTTCTCTCTTAATCTTTCTGAATATCTTCTATCCGGAAATTCTGGGTTTCTTGCATAATAGTAACAATACATTATCTCTTTCTTATCTTCAATAGTTCACTCTATCGTCTTTATGGCCTGTCCATTTTTGTGGACTACTACTTTGTTTTACAATGGGGGGGGGGGGGCATCCTCCCCTGGGCCTGGCCTAGCCCCATTGTAGGAATGTTTGTGTCTTGAAGATTCTACACCGTCATATTTTCCAGTCCTGGCACCAATGCGCCTACCAGGATTGGGCACTTTTTTATCCTAGGACCTGTTCACCCAGCTGTCTTTTTTATTTTTAACCTGTCCATCATATATGCTATATAAAATACCATCTATAAATCTGTGTCATCTAGGCAAGATTTTGTTAAAAAAGGATCCACCCTGTGAAGGTACTCATTAGTTCTTCAGGATGAATTCACTTCCAGCAATAATACTCTCCTTTGCGTGCTGATTTTATCATCTCTCCATGTGGACCCTATTTGGATATTCTCAGGCTACCTTTCACATGCTTTCTATAAGCTATGGGTGATGTCCATGTTAATGTAATGTTTGCTTTTTACGCATATTTCCTACAACAGTACACAGTTTGTGGATAACAGTCCCCTGTTATTGCAATGCTGTATCAGCATTAGGCTACAATGTATGGGGCCGCACAGCTGGTCAGTGCTCACATGGGGTCCAAGCTGCAGTGCTGGTTGCTTCATGCATTCTGGTACATGTGATGCCACTTTAGAAATTCTGTACAGAATATGTACTGCATGCACATACTGTATTTGCACATTTGTAGAGCACCACACTGAAATGTGATATAGTGTAGTAGAACATATTTATTGAGTACTGCCTGGTGGGGTCTAGAGATCATTTTTTCTGTTCACCAGCTCTATGTATTTCAAACCATGTTTATAAACCCCAGCCAATATTAATAAGCTGTGATCAATATACAAAAGAGAAGCACAATAAGACAAATGCAGCTTTTATAGCCCAATGAAGTCAAAAAGGTGCCACATTAATATCTTTGCTACCAAATGATTTTCTCTAGTATTCTTAGTGCTGGGTAATTAGTAAAAGAACTGCAGTACAACTGCACTTTCCTCTAATGTACAGAAATTCTAAATCATAAGGTGGAACACAGAACTTCATTTTGACTGCTTCTCCCACCTTAACCATTGGGGTTATTTCTGCTCTACAAACCATTTAACCAGTGAGAACAGTTACTCCAATCGTACATTCAGTGAAATCTTCACCCATACATTTGCAGTACCGTGGTGCCTGCAACTGCTTAGATCCACGCTGCGTGGGATTCTGAAAAGTGGTTACCCCACGCTACCACCAGGAAAATAGCTATCTGGCCAAAGGGTGTGCACTGACCTTTGTGAGAAAAAGTATAATATTAAGGGGCAGAAGTACCTGCAAAGTTCTAGTCACAGAATTAAGTGACAAAAACGAGAAGTTAATGCAACATTGTTTATTAATAACAGAAGAGGCATCAGTGATCCTAACAATCCAGTCATTAATGCAATGTATAAAACCACAGCCTAAATACAAATATTTCTTTACTGTGAGTATGTACTTCTGATTATAAAATGCCTGTGTGGCTCAGTAATAAGAGAATGTGCTATATCAACATTTCTTGGCTTGGCTAAAGGATTATACATGCCAACCTACCGAGAAAGCAAAGGGACTGATATTTGCCAGCTTCAACACATCATACCTGTCAGAGTGTGACACTGATTCACTGTGTACTCTGAGTTTACATTATCAACAATAACTGCCCAAGTTATTTTATACTGCAACATCCCACAATATATCCATACTCAGTGAGGTTGTGCTGGAAGTAAAGGCATTCATCTCTGAAAAGAGGATTTCTCAGCAAGATCCACCAATTCTTTGCAATACAGCTATACTAAGAGATTATTCATTTGCAAGTGTAACGCATTTTAACATGTGTGGAAAGTTACTGACAACATTAAGGAGGGAACCTCTCCTTGACAGTGTTCTGTACAAACATTACATCACTATTTTCTGCCCCCACTGCCTGTCAATCAGCCCCCTCCCAGCCAATGAGTCAATTTGTTCATGAGAGTCAATTAGGAGGGGCCATCATTTAGGTAGTCAAAGTGGTGGTTCAAAAATTTCTGTGCCCTATAATCCTTTCTGTGCATGCTCAGTTCATGAGGGAAAGGGGCATGATGTGGGATGGCTATGCAAGTTGCCCTTGACTTCTGCAAGCAGCTCTGCCTTCCTGTCCTTGAGCACAGGTGTTGGCTCCCTTGTTCTCCAGAGAAACAAGAGTATCACATGTGTACATTAGCCATCCTTACCCATCCCTCTCCCAGGAGAGGCAATCAGACCACATGCCTTCACTCCTGTCCTTTCATGTCAGGCTCATCTAGTGCTTGAGAAGCTAAGTGACACCCCAGTCTCCTAGGTTATGGCCAGGGCTCCATCCTTCTGCTCCACCGAGCCAGGCTCTATGTCATTACTTTGGATGATGGATGAAAGTGTTTAACAGTGGTCTGAGGGCAAATGTCATACAGAGGAAACTGTAGATGAGCACTTGACAAACAAAGCTACTTAGAAAGTTTCTTACCTCATAACTAGGGAATCATGGACAGTAACAGTTAGCAGTGCCCTTATCTGTAGAACTGAGAACACTCTCAATTATCACCATAACTACCTATAAAACAGCGAGGACATTCAAGTCAAACAAAATAATATTTAAAGGTATTAACTTCACAAGTAACAATAGACCACTATTTAACATTGTGAAAAACAGATTAGCTACCTTTAACTGCCAGTGCCAGTTTTCTAGTCATTTCTTTATTATTTTAAGCAGATGCACACCAAGTATTGCTAACCATTAAAAATAAATTAGGGACCAATCTGGTTCCTTATGAAATCAAGAGATACTGCTAAGCAGCCATTTCCCACCAAATATAACCCAAAGGTCCTTTTCCAAAACTGGTCCTGCCAGCTGGAATTCCTTCCCACCAAATAATGGAATATCCAGTTACTCACATTCCAGACTTGACTAAAGGATTCCATTAAAGAAGCCCACAAATGTGGGTGCTTCCAAGACAATGGCTAACATCCTAGCCACTAAGTTACGGACCCGCTATTTAAGGAGCACCATATAGCCCTACAACATGAAAACACAATGCTATTTAATGTGTCAAAATTATATTTTGTAAATGTGTAAATATTTATTTTAGTGTATGCGCATCACTTTTTTATTACTTATAGGTTCATAGGTTCATAGTTTAGTACTAAGCTAACTGCCCTTGCGAGCCATTTTAAGCCCTAGCCTAGCCAACTAGACTCACTAAAACCTGCATCTTGTGTTTGTAAGGCAAACACCTTAACCATTAAGCCACCCTCCCAACCCCTTAAGCCACCCTCCCAACCCCAAACTTCAAATTTCAAATTCCAAACTTCTTTCCATTTTATTTTCAGCCGTCTTGATATACCCTTTTCGTTACATTTTGCATACTAAATATAACTGTATTTGTATTTACATCATCTCTTGTACATATACTTGTACAGCTCTGTAAATTTTTGCATGTGTTAAGAAAACTTTGCAGAATGGTATTCAGTATTTTCAGTTTTGTATCAATATTCAGCTTAGTTGTTAACCATGCAATTAGAAACGGGGCATTCCAAATCTTAGGATGTATTATTCATAGGTTCATACTAGGCTATCTGCCTGAGGGCATTTATAAGCTTAGCCAGAGTGTGTTTGGCTTTCGCCACCCATTTTAAATTAATTTTGCTATGCCCTTGTTCGAGGTTAGTATACTGTGCCTCTGTCTAACACTGACACAGAAGTGATACCCAGGGTAAACCTACGATCTCCCATCCACTCATCAAGATTCCTCTTGAAGAGAGTCAATGAGGGACTCTGCCTAACCTGGACTGGGATTTTATTCCAGAGTGAAGGGAGCCTCTGGGTTATGAATCTGTCCCTCCAGCATGTCCTATTTATTTCAGTGCTGAGGTTCAAGTCTCTCGAGCGCGTAGCTCGATGGGATTTGGCTTTTCTGAGGTGCAGCATGTCCATTAATTCCGGGTTGGACATGGCTTTATTCGTCAGGCACACATCGCCTCTGAGCAGGCGGTATGCCACTGAGTAGAGCTGGAGTTTCTTTAACCCTGCAGCATATGGCATCTGTTTGAGCCCTTTGATCCTCTTAGTGAGGTACTTTTGCGGTCTTTCCAGTTGCTGCAGGTGTCTGATAAGGTACATCCCAAAAGGGGCATTGTACTCAATTATGGGCCTGATGAGGGATGAGTAAAGAGGCACGATGACCTCCCCTGATCTAGATGTGAATCCCTTCATGATTAGGTGGGCTATATAAAATGTTTTTCTAACCACTTTGGCCACGTGGTTTTCAAATGAGAGATTGCTGTCAACTTGGGTCCCCAGGTCCCTAATTACTTCTTCTGTACTTAATGGATTACCACCTATGTGGTAATTTGTGGGCACTTTGTTTTGCCAAAGGGGATGACTATACACTTTTTGGCATTTAGCTTGAGGCCATGGCTCTGGCACCAGTTGTCTGTTTCTATGAGGCCCTTTTGTAGGATGCTTGTGTCAGCTAGAGAGTTGATTATGGCGCCTAGTTTGCAGTCATCTGTGAACTTGGTCAGCCACAGTCCTTCCGTGTTGGCCT
The DNA here is from genome assembly GCF_019279795.1 of Protopterus annectens. Lineage (NCBI taxonomy): Eukaryota > Metazoa > Chordata > Ceratodontiformes > Protopteridae > Protopterus > Protopterus annectens. The sequence goes on along the minus strand of NC_056725.1, from coordinate 1,059,323,363 downwards.
GTACCTCCGAGAAATATATACCGAACAAGAGAGGTCCCAGGACTGAGCCTTGTGGGACGCCACTTGTAACTGGTTTGGAGTCTGACATGGCTCCAGCAATTCTAACCATGTGGGTTCTGTCCTTGAGCCAGTTTGCAACCCATCTAGTGACATAGGGGTTTATATTTAAGCTGGTGAGCTTATCTATAATACCCGAGTGGGGTATTGTATCGAAGGCTTTTGCGAGGTCTAGGTAGGCTGTGTGGACCACCTTCCCCTCGTCAATGGCCTTGGTGACTGTTTCAAAGAAATCGACCAGGTTTAAGAGGCAGGATCTGCCCTTAACAAAGCTGAACTGGGTAGGATCCAGTGTCTGCAAGTCCCCAATATCTTTATTTATGAGGTCCATGATGATCCTTTCCATAGCTTTGCAGACCAAGCTAGTCAGGTTTATGGGGTGATAGTTTCCAGGATCCACTGAGGCACCACTTTTGTGGAGAGGGACCACTGTTGCTGTGCGCCACTCTTTGGGGTACATATCCTGTAGTAAGGCTGAGATTGAACAGTAGTTTTATGTTTGGGTTTAGCTCTTCTTGGAGTTCATGTAGGTCGCAGCCCGGGACACCGTCTGTTCCCATTGATGCTGTGTTTTATGCTTTGGAGAGGCCGGCTCTTACCCGAGCATCTGAGATGTCAGGGGGGCAGCATTCTGCTGGGATAGATATTTGCCCTTTTGGTGGGGAGGGGAGGGGGGGGAGTTTGTGCTGAACCTGTCAGCTAGGATGTTGGCAATGTCTGTGGGTTTGATGTATTTTTTGTCATTTTGGACTAATTCTGAGCATATCTGGGAATTCCCACCCAGGTTCCTAACATAACTAAAGAAAGCCTTGTGATTATCCTTAGTGTCCTGTGCAATTTTTCTCTTGAAGCTGGCCTTAGATGATTTTATGAGTGCCTGTAGTTTTTTGCTAATACTGATCAGTGATGCCTTCCCTTTTTGGGATTTTGCTCTATCATGTAATAGCTTCCTCCTTCTATTGTATAGTTTGTTTATGGCTGGGGTCCACCAGACAGGACGTCTGCCTTTGGAGGATTGGGTCTTGGTTTTATTTGGGATTGCATGATCCATGCATTCCTGAAGGTGTTCATAGAATGCGTTTATAAAGGATTCTGCGGTCTGGGCCGTATTTTCCACAGGCTCGGGGGCTTTGAAGGATTCCACCTCGGTTTTGAGGAGTGTGAAATTTGCTTTATAGAAGTTTTTCACTGTGGTTTTCTGGGCAGGGGGAGGGGTCGCGATGTGAATATCCAGTGAGATTAATTTATGGTCTGATCTTACCAGTGAGGGATACACTTCTGGTCTGGAGCATAGAGTCCCCATGTTGGTGATGATCAGGTCCAGTATGCTTTCCCCTCTTGTGGGAGTGGTAACAAGTTGTTCCATAGCATTTGAGTTTATAAATTCTAGGAACCTTTGGGCTAGGGTGTTGGAGCTAGAGTAATGCTCCCAGTCTATGTTTGGGTAGTTGAAGTCACCCAATATAATGGTGTTTGGAGAGACCTTCATATTTTCCAGTGTTCTCAGGAAGGCTGAGTGGGGTTCCTGGGTTTGGGAGGATGGTCTGTAGCAGGCTATAAACTGGAAGGCAGTTTTACCCACTGTTAGTTGCACATGGATAGTCTCTGATGCTTCGTGCTGTGCCACCAACCTGGAGGTGTGGGTATCTTTGACAAATATTGATACTCCCCCTCCTTTTGTGGTTCGGTCCAAGTTTTGGGGCCAAAAAGCATGGTATGAGGTATAACCTGGTAGTGCTGGGGTGCTCTCGGTTACTGCAGCAAAGTTGTTTCTCATACTGATTTTATTAGATGATACATAACTGCACTACCAAATTTGACAGCATTTCAAATTTACGGGCATAAAAGTTCAGTCAAAGTGAGGTCATTTAGAGAGACATGTGGCAGTAAGAGGTCACACCTGACTGTCTGATTTTCCAGACAGTATTGTCTGATGCTTAAACTGTTCTCCTAGTTTGACATTTAAATCTCATTTCTATTAATTGCATAAGGTGCTTCTCTATTAAAGCACTTCCTGTTTAAAAGACTGTGATACAACACAGGTGATATGACTACGTACTGTGACTATAATGCATATAAAAGATTATTTTATAGCTAACAATGCATAAACAGAAGATGCAGTTGCTTTAATTTTTATACACCTGTACTACCCTTTTTGTACAGTTGTATCAAAAGAATGCTTACTGGTTGAGGGTAGAATGCTCCTATGATTCTCATGTTCTTCAGTGTTGTTATGAATATAGTTCACAAGGCACCAGTAATTGCCAGTGTTAATGTGTCATTTGGAAAGAACTTTGCTCTGTTACGACTTGCCAGATAACAGTTTCAGATTTCAGCTTGAGGCACTTTGGCAGTGGGGGCAGAGATAGAAGAAGCAATTATGATGAGACCTTCAGTGAGAAAGACAAAAATGCAGTCTTACTTTCCTCTATAGTCAACTGAAAATCACATGATCCTTACTCTACACTTTGTAAGGCAAGACTTAGAAAACAAAATTCTGTGCTTTTACCATAACTTATAGTTCCTAAGGCAAGTTCTTTGAAATGCTGCTTGCTAAAAAGTAAGTCATTTTAATGCAGCCTGCATTCTATGACTGTCTTGAAGGACTTGGAAAGTACTGTGAATAAGCCAAATCAACCTGCTGGAAATAAGCTATTCCAGTCAGTGTTTAAATGTAGTTTTAGGTACTACGAATATTTTAGGGTAACCCTTTGAAATGTCGGGACCTGCTAGACCGAGTCCTAAAATACAGAGACTGAATAGCCGAAAGACTGGAGTTAAATATACCACATCCAAGATGCCATTTCTTGGAATATTCCCTTTTCTCCAAGGTATGACGATCTCAGAGTTGGTATAAAGATGTTCGGGAGTGGGGGTGCAGAAGGGGTTCACCCCCCCCCAAATATAAGTTTTAAGGAGCAGAGCGATTTTTGAAATTCACTCTTCTCTCGTGTTTTTGTTTTTTTTTTTTTTTTTTCAGCACTGCAGGCAAATTATGCTGCTCACAAGTAAATTCAGCCAGGTTCAGGCTACTACCTTAGGATTCTAAACACTGAACTAAGGGTTCAGAAATAATTCGTAAAGTCTCCTAAACAGTTAACAGTATAAAAAAAAATATGTACTGTTGCTATTTACATACCCCCAGACAAGAACATCCCCACAGCTCAAAGCATCCTATACTTAACACATCTTAGGAGACCTACATATAGACTTGCTGCTACTAAACAAGGAAATCCCATGGACACAATCAACCTGTATAACTTTTCCAAATTCATCACCCAAACCACTAGAACAGATGATAAATCAAATAAGTAGCCTATCGACGTTGGATTTGATTCTCATCAACTGACCAAATTAATTCCTAATATCTGGAATCTTACCAGATATGAATAGTGACCACTTACCTACCTTTATGATTAGAAACCACCTACAATCAAATCTGAAACATTACCAATTTCAACAATGACACTTTTATCAACACCCTCTCCAAACAAATTGGGATACTCTAAAAACAATGTCTTCTCTCATTTTAACTAGACCATTCTCAAAATCTTAAACTCGCCCCAGCTCACAATACAAGAGTCAAATCAAACCCTGCCCTATGGCTAACCAGTGAAACGAAAAAACTGATCAAGCATGGAAAGAATGGTTAAAACAGAACACAAAACACCTTCTATGCATTCAGACAACTAAGGAATCCTACTAAAAATCAAATCAAAGCCGACAAATGAAACCACTATGCTAACCTACAAAATAAGTACCAAAATAATCCAAAACTATTCCAGTCATCAATAAATAAGCTTCTACACCCAGGCCATAATTCCACAACATCCCCAACCACAAACACATCAGGCTCAATTTCCCCACGGTTTAAATTCATACTTTATTCAAACAATGCAATTTCTCCAAATAGTAATAATACCTTCACCCAACAGCAGCCAACCTCAAACGTTCAAATTCCAGCCAATCCTAACTTCCACAATATATAAACTTTTACACAAACTTAAATAAACATCCCTAGCAGCTGATCAACTCCCATCTGAGTACTTAAAAAAATTGTTGCTAATGCAAGAGTTTACCCTTTATCCATCCCAATTAAAAGATCAGTATAAAAAACTATGTTCCATCCACTTGGAAACAATTCTATATCATGCTAATGCACAAATGTGGTCCATGCACAGAACTAAACAATTATAGAGCTATCATAACAGTGTTGCCACTATCTAAAATCTAGAAAAACATATTCTTCATGTACAAGTCATACCTTACCTTAACCCAAACAACTTTTTACGAAAAACACAGCACAGCTTCATATAATGCCATATCACAGTATCTCTGCCACTATCCTTTATTTCACAAACACTATAACCTCCGGTAGAAATAACTGTAAACTAATACCCACTCATTTTCTAGACCTATCTAAGGCATTCAACAATGTATCCTACCAAAATCTTCTCACGGAGCTCTCTTCCCTTGGCTTGCCCCAACCTTTCCTCAAATGGTTTCTCGGCTATCTTTCAGACAGACAGCAGGCTTTCAAATGGTAGCTAACACTCCAGGAGTCAATAGTAGCCCCACTACTTGTCAATATTTTCGTAAATAAACTAGACACAGTTACATCATGCAGAAACAACTCAGTATGCATCAATTCTACTGTCATCTTAACAGCCCCCTCCATAAATGAATTACAACAAATCACCCAATACTCTTTCTTTGTACTAGAATTGTGGCTAAAAAATCCAACGTACTTCTAAATCCCAATAAAACCAAACTTAAGCTATTTACCCTATTTACAATACAAATACCTCAAACAAAGCTACTCATTTAACATAACCTTCTTAAACACAAACACTGCAACAGTAACTCAAGCTAAATTACTAGGCATCATAATAGAGAATACTCTTAAATGCCACCAACACATCCTACAAGTAATCCAGAAAACCCACCAAAAACTCGGCTCCCTTTATAGAATCAAACAAAACCTCACAGACTCCACTAGAAAATCACTTGCTAAGACACACCTACTTCCATCACTATTATATGCTTCTCCAGTCCTAACCAACATACATAGTACTTAACCAAACTATTCACTTGCTACAACAAAATAAAATTTACAGTAAACCTCCCTTATAAGAATCCATCACTGTAAGACCCTAAGAGTATTCAACTAGCTAGAATTACCCAATTATCTGATGTACACACAACTTCTAACAACTCACAAATGTATACACTCATCAGATAAATGCTCAACACTAAAAGGTCCACTACAACTACACTGCCTAAATAGGGACCTTTGCTCTGGAGACAAACTCTTACATATATAAATAGATTCCATAATTCTATAGGTGATTCTCTCGACTCTCATCACATCTTTAAGCACCGGAACACAATTCCAAAATAACTAAAATTGGTTAAAAATTACCCCAAATTTAAACTGATGCTCAAACAACATCTTACTCAGGCATGGTCATGTTGATGTCTTCCTCCAGACCAAGTTCATCCCCCCTTCTTCATCCACTTCAGTACTTTCTCCACCATTATATCAAATACTGCCTCTTTTACTATCCTACTATCCTTATCTCCACTCTTACCCTAACACCAGTACTTCTTAAGCACTTTCACCAAGCTAACAACCTTCTACTATACCAGAAAACTTCCAACAAACTTTTATTATACTCGTAATACTGTCACTTCTTATAGCAAAATAACTCAATGGGGTCAAAATTACTTAACTTATCTTTATGCACGTAATAACATAACTTTGCAGTAGCCTAGAAAATTGAAAAACTGTTTCATCCTTGAAACTGGATGCAAGGAACTTGGAAGCTTGCAATACTTTTGAACTAACTTAAAACTGAAAACCTGCTTTATCTTTGAAATTAAAGAAAAGGAACTTAGAAGCTTCTAGCAATTTTTATAAAAATGAACTCTATGTAAGAACAATAAAGAACTGTACTGGAGCTTTTCTCCCTGGGCATCCACTGAAAAATGGCACTTGCCCAGTCAGACTTTCCAGGTAAAAAAAGACCTATATATACATATATAAGTTTCTCAAATACCACTCCCCTTCACAGATGCTTCACAATCTAAAACCCTGGAAGACATACCACTCTGCACTTCTCTTCTTGTTGTAGTAACACCCCCTTCTTACCATACTGTGAATATGTAGATAATGCCAAGCCCACCACTTGGTAAACGTTAGATGTTTTCAGTATGACATTAACCACCGCAGAGTGTTTTTATATAGCTAACCCTGGCCTTGTGAAAATGTACTGCTGTCCAAACCATCATCTAGGGAGAACATCTAAATATGTGGAAGTTAGGACAGATGTTGTGGTATGAGTAATGCAACATACCCTTGTATAGGGGTCTCGCAGTCAGACAATGCTTTACGTGCTTCATTACAAAAGCAGACACACTGTTAACATTTACATCTTATGACTGTACCTCCAACTATGATAATATGAATTGCCTAGACCTACCTCTACAACTGAGAGTTGAACAGCCCCTTTAAGATCAGTAGTGAAAGGATTTGGCCAGTAGCAGTGTATAGGAAAAGCCACAGTGTTGCTCACTGCCATCCTTTGGAAGTGTGACCAAAGTTGCTACCTATGGGGACTGACAGGTGCACCGTTATATTAGTGATTTCTTACATACATGTATGTATGTACGTATGTATGGCAAGATGCACTTTTTCCTGACTTATCCATTAACTTATAATGTATTTGTGTTGGGATGTGTTTTATGGGTAGTTAAGAATTCCTTCAATGCCTGAGTGTAAATAATATTTGCGCTTCCAGGTAACACTTTCCATGTAGGTCATCAAGAGGCATACATCCACTGGAATTATGACAGGGCATTATGGTGATACCTTAGCAAAGACAAAATCAAAGAAGGGGCACACAGATTATTAAGAGTGTGTACAGTGCCATGTATATGAGTAGTGGTCACTACACAACCACAGTGACACCACCATGTAGACTTTGTGAAGGACATGCAGGTTATACACAACAGGCTTTCCTGTGGGATGCAGAGACACCTCTACACATGTTATAGGTTCATAGGTTCATACTAGGCTATCTGCCCTAAGGCATTTATAAGCCTAGCCAGAGTGTATGTGGCTTACACAACCCCTTAGGATGAGAATACTACACCCTTTTAGGGTTTAGTTTACTATGCCTCTGTCTAGTAGTGACACAGAGATGACCCCCGGGGTAAACCTACGATCTCCCATCCACTCGTCGAGATTTCTCTTGAATAGAGTCAGTGAGGGGCTCTGCCTAACATGGACTGGGATTCTGGTCCAGAGTGTAGGGAGCCTCTGGGTTATGAATCTGTCCCTCCAGCACGTCCTATTTATTTCTGTGTTGAGGTTTAAGTCACTTGTTCTCGTGGCTCTGATGGATTTTGATTTTCTGAGGTGGAGAATGTCCATTAATTCAGGATTGGACATGGCCTTGTACGTCAGGTACAGATCACCTCTGAGTAGGCGGTATGCGACTGAATAGAGCTGGAGTTTTTTCAGTCGGGCAGCATATGACATATGTTTAAGACCCTTTATCCTCTTGGTGAGGAACTTTTGGGGTCTTTCCAACTGCTGCAGGTGTCGGGTGAGATACATCCCAAATGGGGCATTGTACTCAATCATTGGCCTGATAAGAGAAGAGTACAGGGGCACAATGACCTCTCTTGATCTAGATGTGAAACCCTTCATGATAAGGTGGGCAATATAGAAGGTCTTCCTAACCACTTTGGCAATGTGAGTGTCAAATGAGAGGTTACTGTCAACCTGGGTCCCTAGGTCCCTGATTACCTCTTCCGTACTTAATGGATTACTACCTATGTGGTAATTTGTCGGTACCTTGTTTTTCCCAAAGGGTATGACTATACATTTTTTGGCGTTCAGCTTAAGGCCATGGCTCTGGCACCAATTATCCGTTTCTATGAGGCCTCTCTGAAGGATGTTTGTGTCCGCTGGAGTATCAATTATGGCGCCCAGTTTGCAGTCATCTGCGAACTTTGTCAGCCACAATCCTCCTATGTTTGCCTGTACTTCGGAAAAATAAATGCCGAACAAAAGGGGTCCCAGAACTGAGCCCTGTGGGACACTGCTTGTGACTGGCTTAGAGTCTGACATAGCTCCAGCAACTCTGACCCTGTGGGTTCTGTCCTTGAGCCAGTTTGCAACCCATCTTGTGACATATGGGTTTACATTTAAGCTGGTGAGTTTGTCTATGATGCCCGAGTGGGGTATTGTGTCAAAGGCTTTTGCAAGGTCAAGGTAGGCTGTGTGAACTGCCTTACCCTCATCAATGGCCTTAGTGACTGTTTCAAAAAAGTCGACCAAGTTCAAAAGGCAGGATCTGCCCTTGACAAAGCCAAATTGAGTAGGATCCAATATCTGTAGGTCCCCAATGTCGTTGTTTATGAGTTCCATAATGATCCTCTCCATAGCTTTGCAGACCAGGCTCGTCAAGCTTATGGGGCGGTAATTTCCAGGGTCCGTAGAGGCACCGCCTTTGTGAAGTGGGACCACTGTTGCCGTACGCCACTCTTTGGGTACATATCCTGTAGTAAGGCTAAGATTAAACAGCAGCCTTATGTGTGGGTTTAGTTCCTCTTGGAGTTCATGTAGCACACAGCCCGGGACACCATCCGGTCCCATTGATGCTGTGCTTTTAGCTTTAGAGAGGGCGGCTCTCACCTGGGCATCTGAGATGTTAGGGAGGCTACACTCTGCTGGGATAGTTATTTCTCCTTTTGGGGGGGAGGGGGAACCTAGCGTCTCATGTGAGCCAGTCACACATTCAGTCAGCTGTATCGAAATGATGCTGTTCCACTGGGAATATACTGCTTGCAACCAAACTGTCTGAGTAGTATGGATGTATGTTGAGCAGTCAGTTGTGTGATGTACTGCCCTTTGACTCACACAAACATTCACTGATGACGCTCCTCTCGATTGGATAGATTATCAAGTAACAGAACTGTTGGTGATACACAGTAACATATGCATGCCAAGGGAACCTGAAAATTACAGGTCTGTAAACCATTAGTAAGCTTTGCTCTAGCCTACTTCCATGTAGTAACCGTATAAACTGGGCCTCCTAGTTCAGAATCATGCCCTCTCTCTCTCGTCCTGGATATTTCTTTATTTTATAAGCATGTGACTTCAGCCAGTTTGGATAAAAAATTTGGCATCATGTCTAGTGTGTATGTGCAGGCAAATTTGCAAGTTTATAGGCTGCAAACCTGGTGAGAGGTGAAAATAAAACAAAACAAAAATAGCATAGTAGATGAGAGGAAAACTTAGTTCTGATGTGAATAAAAAAGGTTATTATGGAGGTACTGTATGAATGATGAATTAAGATAATTAAAAATGGGGGGGATTAATCACATTAAGGACAGTACACACAGGTAAGAGCTAGCTAATAATCACATTAAGGACTGTAGAGATAGGTAACAGCCAGGTAATAATTTATTTATTTATTTAACATTTGTTTACCGGGAAAGTCAGACTTGCAACAAAGCCACTTTTCAACAAAGGCTTGGGAAGAAATGCTCCAGACGCATGTCTTTGTAATGTGGGAGGAAACCAAAGTACCCAGAGAAAACCCATATGAATGCAGGGAGGACATGCAGACTCCACACAGAAGGCACTCCAGCCGAGAATCGGACCAGAGAACGTCTTGCTGTTAGGTGACCTACCACTGCACCACTGCGCCATCCAAATAATCACAATAAGGACAGCAGAGATAAGTAAGACCTAACTAATAATCACATTAAGGACAATAGAGATGGGTAAGAGCCAATTAATACTTACATTAAGGGCAGTACAGATGGGCAAGAGCCAACAATCACATTAAGGACAGTACAGGTGAGGGAGACACAGTTAACTCTCTTCAAACTGTTATGCAGCAGTACATCACATCTTATGTTCAGTTTCCTCCCAGCTGTTGTTTTCCTTAGTTATGTCCTTATTAATAAGGAGGCCAACTGTGTTCTCATGTCAGTATTCCATGGACCCTTGCTTGATGCATGAGGCTCTCATATTCTTCAAGCTTTTTTTTTGCCCCTCTTAGAGATGTGTGTTTAGTGCCTTCTGTGGAAGGTTGGGCGCCGGGCTGGCAACTCGACACCGTAAAACTCCACTGCCATTCAATGTGCGGACAAGGTGATCCGCTGTGGCGATCCCTAACCGGGAAAAAGCCGAAAGAAGAAGAAGAAGAAGAAGAGATGTGTGTTTAATTGTATTATGCCTCACAAGACAATCTGATAGCAATGTATTTAAAAATAATACTTATGAATCCGTGTCCCATGTTCCAAACAAATGATTCATAACAAAAAAATTGTGTTTCCTTTTACCCACATTAATTGCTTAAAGCCTTTCAGTTCTAGAGTTTGTCTCTATTTTCTATTACGTTCCTGTTGCTGGTGCCAAAGTATGACTTATGTTGTGTTAGCAAAAGGTTTAAGAATTAGTGCATTTAATTTAGGAAAGAAAAATAAATTATTATAAAATTAAAGCTGCCCCACCACTTAATAGATCCAAGAAGTTTCCTTGATCTAAAATTTCAGCAATTAGGAAACAGAATTGATGTCGTCAGAACAATTTAACACAATTTAATCTGTGTCATATACAACTGCACACAACCTAAAGAAATATGAGAGGCAGAATGACACAGAATAAAATGTCATCTAAAATGTCACGTGCAATATATGGAGCTGCTACTGCAATACAAAAGATAAACTACAACAAAAAAATGCAGAAAACTAATAATCAGGCAGACAAATGCCATCATTATAGGCGATAAAATTAACTGCGTCATCATTTCCTGTGAATGGCAACAGAAATGATAATTGCTTACAGCTCACTGATGAGGAACAATGCAAGGATACTTCTTTCTCGGTAGCCAACATACTCACAGCTGAAGTCAATGCGACTGAAGCATCAATGGACACTTTGGACATTATTTCCAAGGTGTTTGGTCCATTGCAACATCTAATACTGGTCCCAAATTCAGTGAAACTATCACACTGTTATTAAGTCAGTCTGTTATTGATAGGTATTTGTCCAATACAGGCTTGAAATAATACTATAGTAAACATTGTTGTTTCTTTTTTTTTCTTTCTTTATACAGTTTGTCAAGGATTACAAATAGCTCTTGCTCATATCTTACCATGCTTCAAAACAGAGCCCATAAGTCATACATACAGGTAAAGTGAGTGCATCATGGGATGCCCTAACATGTCAACCTATAACATCTCATTACCAATGTTACCAGAGTAGCAGTGTTACTGGGGACTGGTCTCTCTCACTATCTCCTTTTTGCAATTTAGTATTGCCTCCCTTTATCTTTCCTCTTCTTTTTACACTGCTAACATGGTTGAGAATACTGTTGTCTACACTATGATTACAGTTTTCACAACTTGGCATTTAGAATGCTGTTTCCAGCATAATGATACAGCATAGCCTGACTCGCTGACGGCAAGACAATGAATGTTAGTGTACCGGTAGTTAAATATACTGTAAACTACATAAATACACTTGTGTAATACTTACCAGCTCTTAGACATCATGCTCGTAACATTATTCTTCTGTCGGACTCGCATGTTCCAATAGCACATTTTAGGTACATTAATAAATACCGTCATATCTGTATGCAATGCCATGCAAGTTTGAATAAAGATATAGTTTGGTTTTATATTATATTTCACCTAAAGCTTCAAAACAATAGATTTTAAACCATACACATGCATACTTACAACACCAATGACTAACTCTTTCCAGAAGACAAAATATACCCAAACTAAGTGTGGAGCTACGACTCCCCCAACTATATATACTAGCTCCAGGAGTGCACTACAGTATGGAAAAGGGCATACACCTTTTACTTGCCTTACAGTATTCTACACAGTGCCAGTACTTCACTTCAGTGAAATGAGATTTGGTGAAATGAGTTTTCAGTAATTTGAGCTTTCAACGATTTGGTCAAGGCGAACTGAAATTCAGTGAAATGAGCTTTCAATGAAGCCAATTAGACCCATATATATATATATATATATATATATATATATATATATATATATGTGTGTGTGTGTGTGTGTGTGTGTGTGTGTGTGCATTTTTTCCCTTTCACCACTGAATCTTTTCACTAATCTTGGTGTTTTACAGATTTCCATGGTTGCTGTAGTGCATTACAAGGGACAGGTGTATTTGGTACTTTGTAAATGTGTTTAACTTGCTCACTGGCAGATTAACATTTGAAGTTAAATATTATATGCCATTTACAAATCATCTGTCCCACATTTTATACAAATCCTATACTGTATTTTCAGTTGCACTGTACTACAGTTCTAGTCAATATACGCTGGTTGGAAAGGTGGCGTTCAGCTAATAAGTGTGTTACTAGTTTATATCTACAGTGTTTGCCACACAGTTTACAAAAGGAATACGCATCAGTTTCTGAAATTCAATCCTTGCAGGACCAATACAAATGTGGATAAACATGCTGAAAATTTTACAAGACAGGGTGAGCACTTAAAATGTCTTAATGTGGAATATTAAAGGTACATCCACAAATCTTGAAGTGCATTCTGTTATATCACATCTATACATCTCAGATATAGATGGCACATTTCCGCAAAAAAAAAAAAAAGTACATTCTAACAGTAAGGGGCAGCCGCGGTGGTGCAGCAGTTAGCGTTGCCACCTCACAGCAAGAGGTTCGCCAGTTCGATCCTCAGCTGGGGTGCCCTCTGTGCAGAGTCTGCATGTCCTCCCTGTGGTCGCGTGGGTTTCCTCCGGGTGCTCTGGTTTCCTCCCACATCCCAAAGACATGCTGTAGGTGGACTGGATACTCTAAATTGGCCCTAGGCGTGAGTGCATGCGTGTGGATGCCTTCTGTGGAAGGTTGGGCACCGGGCTGGCAACTCGGCACTGTAAAACTCCACTGCCAATCATGACCAGACAGGTGATCCATTGTGGCAACCCCTAACCAGGAAAAGCCGAAAGAAGAAGAAGATTCTAACTGTAAGAAGTTTTTCAGTCTTGGGTGGGCTACTATGGATTGTTCAAAAGCAGCTAAGAAAGGATAATTGCACTAATTAATAACATAGCAGGATGGTAAAACATTAATGAATGGGTTTGGTGGAAGAGGGCATTACATTATTAGTTTATCCCCAAAAAAGGAACCCCCTCTTGTTATCTCTCTATATATGATCCCAACATTGACAATACTAATACATTAAACAAATTATGTGGAATAATTTGGGCACAAGATTGTGACACATAAGCAATAAAATCACATGTGTAAAAATGGGAAAATGGGGTTATGAATGGATGGATGGATTATATAGGACTATTGCGTACTTCACTTTTATGGCAGAAAGAATTAGCATAGTGAGCAAATTATACACATGGGCAATCTCTAAAACATTTTCTCCATCTTAGATGAGGCCTCAATTTATCCATCTGTTACTTCTGATCATAATGAAGTATCATCATATCAGCAGAAATGAATGTAGCTAATGGCAATTATACTTGAAAATTTCACTGTTCTTTTATAAAAGAAAATGGCTTAATTACGCTGGAATTTGAAGGAAAAAATTACACAATACTAGTATACTGTCTTACAAGACAATTTACAAATTTTCATGCACTGGGATTTTTTTTAAGCCAAAAAAAAACTTTGGCCAATAACTATAACAGAGACAACATTTTCAGGACTCAAAAAGAATTTGTTGAAATAGAAAAACGTTTCTAAAAAAAAAAAATTACAAACATGGGAAATGTCAACATAAGGAAATTAAATGATCAATTAATAGGGCTAAATTAAAGACAAAATTATTACAATCTGTGAAGAAAAAATGTAAATGTTGGGACCTTAAACTAAATTTTTACAAATTTTTCAAAGGAATATATAGCTCCATTCATTTCTTTGGCTAACGAAGTTCGCAGATGACTGCAAACTAGGAGCCATAATTGAAACTCCTAACGATGTGGACATCCTACAAAACGGCCTCACTGAGACAGATGCCTGGTGTCAAAGCCATGGTCTCAAGCTCAATGCCAAAAAGTGCACTGTCATCCCCTGTGGTAAAAACTCTGTACCCATGAGCTACCACATAGGTGGTAGTCTACCTAACACCGAAAGTGTGATAAGAGACCTTGGGACACAGGTGGACAGTAGTCTCTCCTTTGATAATCACATCGCCAAAGTAGTCAGGAAATCCTTCTACGTGGCACACCTCATCACAAAAGGTTTCTTATCCAGGAAAAAATAGTCACTCATTAGACCCATTATAGAGTACAATGCCCCTTTTGGTATGTACCTCACAAAACATCTACAATAACTGGAAACGCCGCAGAAATACCTCACAAAGAGGATTACTGGCCTCAAACAGATGCCATACGCCGACTGTCTCAAAAACTCCAGCTTTACTCTGTGGCATATCGCCTACTCAGCGGCGATCTCTGCCTAACATACAAAGCTTAAGTCAAACCCAGAGCTATTGGACATGCTCCACTTAAAGAAATCCCAATCCCTCCGAGCTACATGCTCTAGGGACCTAATCCTTGTCACCACAATAAACAGAACATGGTGGAGGGATAGATTCCTATCCCAGAGACTTCCCACACTCTGGAACAAACTACCTATCTATATCAAACAAAGCTCGTCATTAGCACTCTTCAAGAAAAATCTTAATGATTGGATGGGAAATAGGAAATATACCCCGGGGATCACCTCTGTGGCTCTGCTCCACAGGGGCACAGGAAAATAATTTTCTTGGGTGGCAAAAGCCAGGGTACCTTTTTGGCTAGGCTTGTATAGGCCCTAGGGCAGATAGCCTAGTACCTACCAATGAACCTATAAACCTCTACATGAACTGAATAAATCACTTGAATCTAAATGTCATCTACACGATTCCTCTACAGTAACAAACTCTCCCTCTTTTTTTTTTTTTTTTTCTACAAAACTGGGTAGAGATAAAGAACTGTTTTATTCCCTCTAGAGAAGCAAAACGTTTTTGCACACATTTTAGACAGAAGGAGCAAGAACGCAATCCACTATTTGGTATCTTATACACAACATTTTGTAAAAGGGTGTTTAAGTGGATCTGACCTTATCAGATTCTGGATAAAACAAACAAAAAAATTAAACAGCACACAATAACCTCACTTCACTGTATCAAAACTTGCAAAAAGTTTTGGATTCAGTTAACTTGGACATTCTGTGCCAAATGCTAGACATTTTCAAATTCTATGTATAATACATTAAACTTTGTAAGACACCGCGTGCTCAACCACCTGGCTACATTCATCATATGTACATCACCTGCTAGATTTGAAATCACTACTGAACTTCTTAGAGATGTCCCTGAAGGTTGAAACTCCTTTGATATTGTAGGATAAATGGGATTATACAGGTATATCCTTGCAAAGCAACCTCATAGGACCACAGGAGGTTACTAGGCTATTGGTCCCAGGGCCTTTACAAGCTAAGTCAAGTTTACCCTTGTTTCTTCATAGACCAAGAGAAATAGCCTATATTAGCACATGAATTTATGATCAGCACTGACTGCCCCTATCCAAAAGACACATAAGTGAAACCCCTGGGGTGAATTTACAGTTTCCCATCCAATTGTCCAAGTTATGCTAAAATAGGGTCACTGATGAGCTCTGTTTAACTTAAACTGGGAGACTGTTCCAAAGGAGTGGTAGCCTCTGGGAGATGTATGTGTCTCTCCAGAAAGTCCTGTTTATGTTGCAGGCTAGGTTAAGGTCTTTAGAGTGAGTCAGTCTTGTCCCATTAGATTTGCATATGTGCAACATTTCCATTAAGGCAGGGTCAGAGACTGCTCTGTAAGCCATGCACAAGTCACCTCTAAGCAGTCTATATGATACAGAGTATAGTAACAGTACCGTCAGTCTGTCCGTGTAACTCATGTGATGAAAGCCTTGAATTTTCTTGATGAGAAACCTCTGAGGTTTCTCCAGCTGCTGCAGGTATCTGGTGAGGTACATACAGATTGGAGTATTGTACTCTATTATTAGTCTGATGAGGGGCAAGTAGAGAGGAGTTATAACCTCCTTCGTTTTGGATGATATCCCCTTACTTATGAGATAAGCAAAGTAGAAGGCCTTCCTCACCACTGTGGACACATGATGATTGAAGTGAAGGCTGCTATCAACCTGTGTTCCCATGTCTCTCACCACTGGGTTTGAACTTAGGGGGGTATTGTTAATGTTGTAATTTGCTGGGACTTCACTTTCTCAAAAGGGAATGATAATACATTTTTTTGCGTTAAGTCTGTGATTTTGGCACTAATCATTTGTCTGTGTAAGCCCTTTTTGTAGTATGGTGACATCGTTTTGTGTTTCAATGATTGGACCCAGTTTACATTCATCAGCGAATTTGGAAAGCCACAAGCCATCTGTTTTCGCCTGAACGTCTGAGAAATAGATTCTAAACAGAAGTGGACCAAGCACAGATATCTGCGGAATACCACTAGTAACAGTTCTGCTGGTAGAGGTGGAATCCCCTACTTTGACTGCATGCATTCTGTTGGTGAGCAAGTTGGCTACCCATCTAATGACATATAGGTTTATTCTTAACTGTGTAAGCTTATCGATGATGCCTGAGTGGGGGATATTGTCAAAGGCCTTGGCTAAGTCAAGATAGACAGTATGCACTGTTTTTCCCTCATCCAAGACCTTGGTAACATTTTCAAAGTCGTCCACTAGGTTTAACAAGCATGATCTGGTTTTAACAAAACCAAACTGGGTCGGTTCAAGAGTTTGAAGGTCTTCTATATCCTTGTTGATTAGATCCATGATGTTTCTTTCCATGGTCTTACAGATGAGGCTGGTTAGGCTTACTGGTCTATAATTCCCAGGGTCAGATGAGGGGACCCCCTTTTGTGCAAAATTATCACAGTTGCAGTTTTCCATTCGGATGGGACAAAGCCAGTTCTTAGTCTGTGATTCCAGATGGTGTCCAGTGGTTCCACCACCTCCTGTTTTAAACCATTTAGTAAGCAGCCTGGGATGTTGTCCGGTCCCACAGAGGCTATGTGTTTGGCCTTGGAGAGGATGGTTATCACCTACTCATTGATGATACTAGGTAGAGGACTGATGACAGGTGTATTTTGGGGTATGAATGGTGGGGACAGTGGAGTGAAGTTTTCGCTGAACCTGTCTACTAACAGGCTGGAAATTATCTCAGGTTTCGTATGAGTGGTACCATCCATTACTAGTTTGGTGCAAATCTGAATCTTCCCTTTAAGATTTCAGATGTAGTTATAGAATGCCTTGTGATTATCCTTAGCCAGTTTGGTTTCTTAGTTAGCTTTTGGAGGACTTAACAAGATATCTAATTTGCTTATTCAAACTGTGGAGTACGTCTTTCCTCTGCCGAGACATTTCCTTCTTGTTCTTAATCAACAGTTTTTTTCTCTTGTTGTATAACCTATTTATGCTGGATGTCCACCAGGGTGGTTTGTTTTTTCATGAGAATCCTGAGTTAATCCGTTCAGGTACAACTGAGTGTATACACTTATACAGGTGTTTATACAAGGCATTAGTGTACTCCTCAGTATGGGTGACACTGCTGTTGGTGGTAAGCAGGGCTTTGAAACTATCTATGCCATTGTGTAGGAGGCTAGAGTTTGCTTTGAATAATTTTTTTTACTTTTTGCTCCTGGGGGGGGGGGGGGGGGGGTCAATTTTGATTGTTACTACAAATGAAACAGATTTGTGATCTGGCTTTACCAGGAAGGGCCCCACACATGGGGTGGTGCAGCGATCTCCCATGTTGGTGAGCACTAGGGTCAAGTAAATTTGAGCCCCTTGTGGGGGTGGTGCCTATCTGTTCCACTGCACTTGTGTTAAAGGCCAGGAGCCTTAGGACGAGAGTGTTAGTGCTCAGATATGTTGCGCAGTTGATGGAGGATAGTTAAAATCACCCATGACTAGGGTGTTTGCCTGTACTGCGAGTGACTCAAGTAGGTCCAGGTAGGCACTGTAGTTTCCTGGTTCATAGTGGGTAACCTATAGCTGACAATGATATGGAGGGGGAATCTTTCCTACACTTACTAGCTCTAGGCAGTCATACTGTTTAACCAGTCTTGAGGTGTATTTGTCTTCGATGAAGATAGATACACCTCCCCCTTTGGTTCATTCATGTTCATTTTGCAGTCTGAACGTGTAGAAGGCATTGTAGCCTTGCATGGCCAGGGTACTCTCTGCGGCCTTGAATCACGTCTCTGATACTGCACAGACATTTTGTCTTCCAAAGTAAGGAGTACTTCCAGTGAGGGCACTTTCTGATTTAGACTCCTAGCAATAAGCAGCATAACCTTGAGTTTGTTTCCAGATGATGTTTTTTATGTAGGGAATTTTGTTCTTATAACATTGCCTAAAAAAGGCACTATGGAGAAGGCAAGTGCCTTAGCCAGTAACCGAAAGCCAACAGGTGACGACCATCCCTGGCAAAGCAGTGTAGTCTTGTGACCATGTCGCCCCAAGTTGACAGATACTGGATCCCCCTGGACTGACACCAGAAGCTAAGCCAATTGTTAAAGTCAATCATTTTTTGTTTGTAGTAAGACGTACCCGCCTGAGACACACAATCAGTGAGCTCAGTCTTTTTTCTTTTCATATAGTCTAATGGGGTACATCTCAAGTCGTTCATTCCAACATGGACTATGACAGAGTTATAACAGTACTTGTTCTTGAGAGACTTGACTGTGTGTGTAAGTTGGCAAATGACCGTGACCTTCTCCTTGTCCAGCCTGGTGAGTGGGACATCTGTGTGTCTCACTATGGAGTTGTCTATGGCCAAGACATTTGGTTTTGAGGTATTTTGCCTTAGGGGTTTGTTGGGTGAGACACTGATGTGTGCTTATATGTGTAGTGGACACTGTTGAGACTGCATTGCTTATGGACGGTTTGTGTTTGGGAGGTCTCTGTTCTATTGGTATACTTCTAGTGAGAAACTCCATGTATGTGGGTTTATGTGTTTTGTTGCTGGTTTGTGGAAGATGTGAAGTGTGTGCGCTGACGACCCATTGGGTATCTGATTTGCTGTTTTGTGAGAGAGAGACAGCATTGATTCCAGATTTACTGTACAGATACATCTCTCACATATCGTACAAGTATGTTTTAAAAGTAATGGGTTGTCAGTATACATGAGACAGTTGCTACATTGCCTCAGGATGCCCATGTCCATCAGGCTGGCTAGAGAAACAGTGGAAAACTGCTCATCCATTATGTCAGGTTTGTTCTGTAGTAAGTAGTGGAGAGAGGGCTGGCTGGAACTGGTTCTGCTGTGGGCCTAGTAGAATCAGCTAAACTATGGAGGTTTGGGAGTAGGTGCCTGCATCAACACCTAAAACAATGTGCAGCTGAGCTGCTCTCCTGGCAGCAGTGTGCAACTGTGTAGCGCACAGAGAAACTGGGAAGCCTAGGATGGTTCACAAGCAGCTATCTAGGGAAAAATTGACTTTCTAAGTCTTTGCATCTATACTAGGCAGTACTAATCCCTGTTGAGCGATGCTCAGCTTAGTTAAGCAATTTTCAAACAAGCTGGCCAATGGAAATGTTTAATACTGAGCCTTATTCCAAAAATTCCACACTCAGCTGGGCCCCTGGCTACACTCTTCTACCACAAGGGTGCAGGGGGCCCTCTTAATGTAAGATGGCTGGTTTTAGTGCTCAGATAATGCCAACATTTCTAGATTCAGCAAATCTGAATCTAGCCTATGCTATAAAATACACAAATACCAGAAAATAAAAAGTGCAGGAAAAACGGTCTCAAACAGCCAACAGCTGAAACATTAAAACGACAAAAACCGTTAAAAGTAGGTAGTAATACACAGTTTAAAAGTGCAGTATACTGAATAAAATACTTATTATTTTTGTAGGTTTCAAAGGATGCCTTGAATTTTGTTTGGGTTCACTCTAGAGATCAGACAGAGCATGCCAATCCTAGAGCAGCACCTGTAAACTGAGCACAAGCCCTTACAAACGTTGTGCTTAAATACAGGCTAACTCATTACATCCGAGTGACGCCTCCAGGTGCGTCAACAGTGAACTCTTACTGATGCCTCTAGGTGTCAAATATTGCTTGTTCATATTTGCATTAATAATTACAAAACCATGCTAAGTACAAGGTTTAAAAAGATTTCATCTTAAAGCTTACATAGTGGCAAACTCAACTGCATTAATATTTGACCTCTGTCTGATGCAGGCAAAAATATATTAACTGTTGTTTTTTTATGACATTAATTTATATAGATATAATTTTCAAAGTTTTCTAAATATCTCAACAACCAAGTAACACAGACAGAACTCCTTAGCCTCATATGAAAGCTCTCAGCTAGATTAATAAAATGTCGATGACAGTATATGTGTAACTTCAATGGTTGTGGAGATATTATACATTGTTTATAAAATGTTGCAAACAAAGTTACTGTGTTTACCGTGACTCATAAAATTCAGTTTAAGACCTATAACCTAAAGAACACTACCATTATAAAATGTTTGTGTTGAACGGTTTGCCATTTATACTTCCTTTCACAACTCCTATGGTTCCAGAGATATGAACATTTGTTTGAAATGTGAGGGCATAATTTGATTCTGTCAAAAGGCTTAGGCTCCGCCCACTGGAAGTTACAGTGCAAACTTTCTTAGCTCCACTGCAGTGAATGAGTTAAGCAATTTTCAAACAAGTTAGCCAGTGGAAATGCTCAAGAGTGAACCTTATTCCAACAATCATCAACTCAGATGGGTCTTTAGCTACACTCTTCTCCCACAAGGTTGCAGGGAACCCTCAATGTAAGATGTCTAGTTTTGTTAACAGAAAACTACATTGTTTGGTTAAACAGCAAAAAAACATATTTCTATTATTTCAAACAGTACTGGACAATTTTCTGAACTGTTGGGCTTATTTCTCAACAAAAAACATGTGACTTTTCCACATACGACAGGTAAGAAACTGCTTAATAAAACCGATATCTTTCCAACGAAGACTGCCAGGAAAATGTACTGGTGTAGGTATAAAACTGCACATCGATTCCAGCAAGATATTACATTTTGCCATTTGTAGTACATTTAATGTAAACACTGAATATTAGGAAGAAGCAAACTTCCATTTTAAGTAAGATCCAAATTATAAAAATGACATTGCTTGCCAAAGTATTAATCATATATTCCTGCATACTTTGGCAAGCAATGCCATTTCCCAGGGATTGCTAGAAAGAAGTTAACAAATCTGAAAAACAAAGGAGGGTTACAACTGTCAAATTTCACCCTCTATACAACAGCATCAACAGTGTTTAATACCATAAGGCTATAATACATCCAAGATGCAACTGGCTCTAAACTGAACTTGTTGAAAAGTGTTAACAGAAGCTCAATGGACTAGAAAAATGGATAGACTCAAAACATATATACATACACACATACATACACAATTTCACATTATTACAAAGTCTTCTCTGTTTAATGGGATTTGGTATTCTGACTACTTGAAAATGAATGTTAGTCCTTCACGTGGGTTTTATGGATACTGAAGTGTATTGTCTGCATTATCAGTGTTTGGGACAGGCAACAAAATTCCCCCATTTAGTTGAAAATCTTCAGAGTTTAGATAGAAAAGTGTTCTGAAAGAAACACCTTCAGCTTCAACTGAGACAGTTTATAGCTAGGTCATGCAAAAACATTAAGAAGCAATCAATGGGTTATGCTTGATACATCCCAAACTGTAGAACGTTACCTAACAAGTAACACTGACAATTTAAAATTAAGCTGTATCTACAGAGTACTAATCAGGTCAGCCTCTTGAACACCCCACACACATGAAATGGTTACGTTTACAGTTACTGAAGTCTCCTCAGAGAACTGGACCAACTTCTTGAGGAGAACACATACAAACTTCCACTTTTATAATTTACAACTTTTAAGTTCCTTAATTTTTTGTAGCATTCTCTAGCTAGACATTACATTAGAGGCTGAAACGTGTGACAAAATTGTGCAAACTTAACCTATCACCCGAAGACCATCTCCATATGGTCTGGAAATGTGAAAGTGTACACCATCTGGAGACATCATAGTATTAAATGAGCAGTTAGAACTATTTTACCCAATAGTCAAGATAATACTTCTTGGTTGCTGAATAGAACACTTGAAGAATATAATCGGAGTACTACAATCTATTGGTGGATACATTTTGTAATCATGATTTTTCCTGCTGTTATATTTAAATGCTGCAAGATTCCAGAAGGTAATTGGGCCACAGTTTGTCTTTTGTTACAGCAACAGATTCTAGGTACTTCAATCAAGGATACGGATATGAAAAAATATAACGAACGGTGGTGTATTTTCTCTTGCTGTCTCCTTAATATAAATTAATGCATGATTACATATATTCATTGGCTATGTTGTCATAGGCTCATTGGTTATTACTAGACTAACAACCACTCACAGCCCTTACATGCCTAGCTGCACACCCCAAACCATTTGGGTTCCAAGTATCATATGGGAGGATGCCATGTTAGTAGGCAGGTAGCTAAGTATTTGTAAGGGGGGGGGGGTTGTGTTAGCTAGGTAATACTTCTCTTATAGATGGCCTCTGTCCATAAGGGACATGTGGCCAGACAGGGGTAAATTTATGATCTCCCACCCAACTGTCAAGGTTTCATTTTAATAGGGATGAACTCTGTTTTACAAGGATGGACAGCCTGTTCCATAGAGCAGGGATTCCTTTGGGACACATACCAGTCTCTCCAGCATGTTCTGTTTATGTAGTAAGCAAAGTACAGATCCCTGGAGCTAGTGTTTCTGGTGTCGTTTGTTTTGCACATGTGCAACAGACTCATCAGGGCTGGGTCTGAGGAAGCTATTTAAGCTAGGCAAAGATCCCCTCTCAGCAGCCTGTTGGGGAATGCATAGAGAAAGACAGCCTCTAGGCAATCAGTGTAGGACAGGGTATATATCTCCTGAATTCACCTGGTGAGAAACCTTTGTGAACATTCCAGCTGTTGCAAGTGTATGGTTAGATACATGCCAAATGGGGCACTGGATTCAATGACAGGTCTGATAAGAGCCGAGTAGAATGGTACTACAACTTCCATGAACATGGATGCCATATCCTTACTTATAAGTTGGGCGACAGAGAATGATGTTCTTATCTTAACTACATGTTAGTCAAAGACCAGATTGCTCTAAATACGTTTTCAGATCCCTTACTATCGGATGTTTGTGAAGCAGATGCCAAACATGAACAGGCCCAATAAGGACTCCTGAGGTACTCCACTGGAAATCTGTCTCTTGGTGGTGGTGTTCTTACCAATCCTGACTTCTTGGTTCTTGTCTGTGAGTCAGCTGGCAATCAAAGTTATGCAACAGTTTACACCTAGCTCAGTGAGCTTGCCAACAGTGCCTAAGTGGGGTACTGTATCAAATGCCTTATCCAGGTCTAGATACGCAGTATGCACTGTTTTACCCTCATCCATTGGCTTTGTGCTCTCTCAAAGAAGTCTACTAGGTTAAGTGTGCATGATCTTTTCTTAACAAAGGCAACATGGATTCAGTCCAGGGTTAGTAGGTTGCCAATGTCCTTCTTTATCATTTCCATGATAATTCTTTCCATGGTTTTGCATATTAGGCTTGTTAGACTGATGGGTGTGTAGTTTCCCGGGATGGATGGTGGTCCATCCTTGTGGAGAGGAATGACTGTTGCCATCCTCCATTCACTTGGGATGTAGGCTGTTCAAAGGCTGTAGCTGAAGAGTGCCTTAAGTGTCCCTGATAGGTCATGTTTTAAACTGCTTAGGAGGCAACCAGGGATGTTGCCAGGACACATGGAAGTGGTGTTCTTGGCTTTAGTGAGTGCTGCAACTACCTGGTCCCTGCTGATAGCTTGAGGAAGTACGTTGGAGGGAATTTCACCTGGTGGAGCTAGGGTGAAGTATGAGCTGAATTTATCAGCCAATAAATTTGCTATGCCACCCTAATCAATGTAGGTGGCACCGTTCACCACAGTTCAGCACACTGTTTTATCATAATAAGTTAGGATCTGCTACAACCTTGCATGCACTGATGTGCTGTTTCAGTGTTACACTTTTGTCATTGTATTCACTGTTATGGAGTGGCAACTAATGTTTTAATAATGTTGTGCATGTTTTACTACCTTATTCCAAATAAAATTTTGCTATAAATAAAGTGGGCAAACTATATGGGAAGGTAGTAACAGGTGACATTAGGTACAGAACAAAAATCATTAATGATATAAGGCAGAAAATCAATACTAAAATGTGGGATAGCAACATAACTACACACACCCTTGCTATGAAACCCATCATCGGAAATATACATTCTCATAATCTAATCTATACACGTATAGCTTTAATGAAACTTGGCTACCCAACATAAAAGTATCTCAATATAATCATCAAAGGTGAAGAACACACAGACATATTTCATGCTGTTTAGGAGTATCAGTGAATTACAGGTCAGTCTGAAATCACTGTATAACCAGTAATTGCATCACAGCATATCACAGACTTGCCCCTATCATTCCCTCTCTTGGTTCCCCAAACCTTGGTGTACCTCCAGTATTCCCTGTACTAAGAGAGGAAAAGACCACGTGTAGGTAGCAGGGGTGCAACTCTCCAGACTCTGCTCCCTGCTCAATACCCCCACCACTATCAATCATACTGGGGTCTGTAGGGATTCTTCTATAGTCCCAAGTCCCTTGTCCAGTGTACTGAAGCCATCAGTGTGTTAGACCTGGCTGGCAATAAAGACTGACCTTCAGCGCATGTTAATGCCCTAGGTCCATAAAGCAGTCACGCCTCCTTTGTCCTACCACCTATTAACCTTACTTTCAGCTCAGAGCTCTGGTTTCCAGCAGGACTCAGATAAATGCCCAGCAAACTCCTCCCTCAGGATAGGGAGGATCTACCCTCTTTGTCTAGCAATCAAGTGTCTGATTCACTAATCAAACTTGGGTTACCTAAGCCATAGTCATGGTTTTACCCCTCCGCATCACCAGCGAGGCAAACCTAATGTTTTGATTAGAGGTTAACATTTACTTAGCATATAGCCAGATTTTACAGAATTGCCAAGTTACACGTACAACACTGGAAATATTAATGTAATTAGTGTCATTATGCAAAATGAATGTGAATGAAGAGCCCTTAATTGCCCAAGACATCCATGTTTTCAGTTTTTACCACTGATTTACTACTGGTCCTCTTACAGTAATTATGGCGGGCATCTTAAGCCCACTGTTTTTAAGTTTTCTACAAATTATTAAAATGATAGCTACTTAGGAAGGAACTATGTAGTTTCAGTTTGGTTTACATGCTATAATAACAGCTAATCTACAGAAATACGCTAAAAGTTCTCATACGCTCAGTGTTTTCTTACTTCTTAATACTACGCTAAATTAGCTTGTTACTCTGAAGCAATGCTTTAGTCATTTTTCATAGTGTTGTTTTAATTTAATTCAAATTTAATTACTATATTAACAAGTGCATTTCTGTTTTTGTTATGAATGCTCAATTATATAAATGGACAGTGAGTGCAAAACTGGCTATGTTTGGAAATTGCACTGATGTAACTCATTGCCTTTGATGAGGATCAAAACTGAAAAGGGTCCTTGGACTAGCCTACCTACTTGGTTAATAAACAAACAAAGCCTTCTACTGCACACAGCTGTTATACAACATGAACTCATTCATATAACAACTGTGTGTGGATGGTATTATACAGACAGTAATGGAAAACAACAAGAGAGACTTTGCAAGCCTAATAGAACAATAAAATCTATGGACATTTACATTAAATCCTTTTTTAAAATGTTCTTCTGTTAGCTAGTTAAAGGTGGTATATGAAGCAATGCATAAATACATCTTTAAAAAGATATGACAAGCAAAAAGTACGCCTAACTACATTTTGTTTCTTGTACTGACAATTATAAAAAGGTGGAGGTCCCTCTATTTACATCAAAAATAAATATACTATACTTCAAGGCTGTTCAAACAGGTCAATGTATTTGAGCTGCTCCATGTTCAAATCACCATAGACAAAATCCAATACCACTTCCTTGCAAGCTATAAGTCCCCTTCTATGACCCAGGAAACTCACACCATGTATTTAAACTTATTAGAAACATTAACCATCCAACTGAATACCATGTTCATGCGTGACTTTAATTACCCCATTATTAACTGGGAATCCTATATGACAAATGCACAGAGATTCCTGGATTTTGTACGCACGAACACCCTGGACCAGATAGTCAATACACTAACCAGTGGTGCAACCATACTGGATCTGGTCCTCAATAATATGGGAGAATGCTGCACACCCTCTACTGTAATGCCTTCCCTGATAAGGTCAGACCACAAAATGGTCTTCTTTGAAGTAAAAAATAAAACCTGGACTACCAGCTAAACCTGGAATATTCTGGAACGATTTTAAGGCTAACCTCCTGCTATTAAGTGAGAACCTGGAAAATTTCAAGCCCCCATAAACCCTGAGAACACTTCTGCGGATAATTGTTCACAGAAACCATGTACAAGCATGTACCGAACTAATTCAAAAAACAAGCCACCCTGGAGTAATCACAAAATCAATCAGTTGTATAACAGGAGGAAGAAAATCATGGCACAAATTAGGAGATGCAGCACCAAGCAGGATAAAAGCACTCTCAAACTAAACAAACAACTCAGAGAACAAATACAGTCCACCAAAGCCAAATTTGAGGTAAGTTTGGCCTCCCAGGCCAAGGACAACCCCAAGTATTCTTTAGCTATGTCCACAACCTCAAAGGCAATACATAATTGTGTGCAGAGCTCATTGTAAACTGAGCCACCAATACTGAGCCAGATGATATAGCAAACCTCCTGGCTGATAAATTCAGCTCCAGCTTTATCTCTCTCTCCCCCTCAACCTTCCCTCGGGAAATATCAAATGCAACTCCCCCTACTATCACTACAGAACAGGTTCTTAATGCTCTCTCTAAGACCAAGAACACTGCATTAATGGGCCCAAACAATATCCCAGGATGCCTTCTAAATAGCATGAAACATGACCTATCAAGGCTTCTGGAATTACTATTTAACTGTAGCCTCCAAACA
The DNA here is from genome assembly GCF_019279795.1 of Protopterus annectens. Lineage (NCBI taxonomy): Eukaryota > Metazoa > Chordata > Ceratodontiformes > Protopteridae > Protopterus > Protopterus annectens. Next base: position 1,059,296,159 of record NC_056725.1, on the reverse strand, counting down.
GGTTTTGTGCCTCATGAATAGAGAAAGGCAACAGTCATCCCTCTGCTGAAATGTGGCCCATCTACAGACCCTGGAAACTACAAACCCATACGTCTCACTGGTCTTATATGTAAAGCCATGGAAAGAATTATCATGGAGATGATCAACAGAGATATAGTAAACCTCCAGACACTGGGCCAACCCAGTTTGGTTTTGTCAAGGGCAGATCATGCCTACTCAACCTGGTGGACTTCTTTTTTTCACTCAAAATTTTTTTTTATTGAATTATTTCAAAAGTATTAGAATTTCAATTGTAAACATTTGTGCTATTTCAAACAGATAAATAAACTATATACATTATATACATAAGGCCTGAGTTAGAAATATTAGATATAACCATTTGAGTCAGATATTATATATGTTATGAGTTGAGATGTTTTCTTCAATTTTTTTCTTTCCTGGTGGACTTCTTTGAGAAGGTCACCAAAGCAATGGATGAGGACAAAATCGTTCACACTGCCTACCTTGACCTGGCCAAGGTATTTAACACAATACTCCACTCGGGCATTGTTGACAAACTCAAGAGGTTAGGTGCAAACCCGTATCTCACCCGGTGGATAGTCTACTAGCTCACAGATAGGACCCAGGAAGTTAGAATTGGTGAGTTCACCTCTACAAAGAGGCCAGTCACAAGTGGAGTTCCTCAGGAATCAGTCCTTGGACCACTCCTTTTGTTATTTCAAGGCCAATGTCTGTGGTCTCTGGCTGATTAAATTTGCAGATGATTGCAAATTAGGAGCGGTCATTGAATCTCACACTGACGCAAATGTTCTCCAGCAGGGGCTGACACAGACAAGCAACTGGACTAAAACTAAATGCCAAGAAATGCATAATAGTATCCTTTGGGGAGTCATCCATCCCTGGTAACTATCATATTGACAACACATCCCTTAGAGCTGTCTCAGTTATCAGGGACATAGGGACACACATAGATAGTAATCTAGCCTTTGATCATCATGTGTCTACAGTGGTTAGGAAATCATTCTATGTTGCACAACTTATAAACAAAGGTATGGCATCTAAATCCAAGGAAGTCATTGTTCTACTGTATTCGGTATTCATCAGACCTATCGAGTACAATCCCCCCTTTGTTATGTACCTAACCAGGCATATCCAACAACTGGAATGTCCACAGAGGTTACCCACTAAATGAATACAGAACATAAGTAAAATGTCCTATGCAGACCGCCTCAAGGCCCTATCCCTATATTCTTTCTCCCGCAGACTTTTAAGTGGAGATCTATGCCTGGTATACAGGGCATTGTCAGACTCCACTCTGATAGACCTCCTGCATCTCCACAAAACAAACTAAAGACTTAAACTTTGCCTGTGATATAAATAGGACCTGCTGGAGAGAGAGGTATGTACCCCAAAGACTACCCCATCTATGGAACAGACTCCCCCATCCATGTGAAGTAGAGTTCCTTCCTAACCCAATTCAACTGCAACTTGGACAACTGGATGGGAAACTGGAAATTCATCCCTGGTTTGGCACCAATGTCTCTAATGGACACAGGTAACTTGTAAATGGTTCATCTCCCAGACCCATGCTTACACTTATCAAGGGTATCAGAATTTGTCAGTGATTTGAGATGTATGGCTAGGCTTAAAAAGGCCCTTGTGGTGATTAGCCTAGTAAACACCTAAGAACCTATACAAGGTTTTTGTCCAAATACAGATCTAGACACTTAAATATTTTTCTTTCTTTCTTTATGAAATAGTGATCACCTACGATATGCTAGACTGAAAGAACCATGGATAACTTCTAGTCTGAGCCAACAATCCCTACTTTGGTTTTACCTGAATTAGTTTTCTGCTTATAAGTCAATTTATATTAGTTTTCAGGTCTTCATGAAATAGAATGTTGATGACTGTGGGAGAAGGACCTAACCTGTAGATGACCATGCTATCAGTATGCAGCAAGATGAGAAACTGTGTGTGTATGCGAATGTGCGATCCATGGGATGCTTGTTTACATACAGTGAAAAAGAGAAGAGGTGAGAGAAGATGCAACTCTGAGGCACACTTTTGGAGGACAGAGTAGCAAGTCTGGATGAGTGTGTAGCTATGTTTACTGTAAAAATGTATCTAGAGAAAATGTTATGAAACCATTCAGTTGCTGTTATACTTTGCTGCTAACAGGAGTACTTGCAGCAGCTGCTGGTCAACTATGTCAAAGACTTTAGTGAGGTCAATAAAACGTGTTCCCATCAAGTGGTCCTTGCCCATACTCATTAGATCATCATCTGTTAAGGTGCACAGGGCTGTAAAATATTTTAGCTGAACCAGAAGCAATGCTAGTTTATTAAGAAGATTTCATAAGTTTAAATGTAATCAGAAAATTGAATGTATGCCAATTTTTCAGACATTAAATTTAAAATTCAAAATATTTTATTCTAGGCTTGGAAATTTTTCCAAATTCTATCCCAACAAGCCAGGGAAGGAGCAGACAAAGGAATCCTAATGGTTAAACTAGAATACAGAGAACTGACAGTATCCCTGCCTCAAGTCACCTCAAACCTTATTTGTTGTTTCAAGACAGAAGCATCCAGATCAGAAGGTTCACTCTTTAACTCATTAAAAAAAAGACTCAATTCAACAAAGATCATCCCTGCAATTTGGCTCCCTCCTACTTAAGTTAAAAATAAAATCAGATTGATTCCCATACACGGCAAACCTATAACCTGCACTTGCACCCAAAAAACCCACCTTCACTCCACACCCCCGCAAGAAGAGACACTGTACAATTTACTTCTCCTCAACACTAGGTCCAGACGCCTCAGATCTCATACTGCCCAACATAAAACAACTTCAAAAAGTATCCTGATTTTCATTCCAAACTTAAACCTACTGTCACAAAATATCCACGTGTCTCCTACAAACTAAATGGCACACAAACCTACCCTGGTTGACTTAGATTAACCATATTCAACAGACTAATAGGTATGCCAGTGAATGAAGTTTACTGTTCCCTGTAATGTCAGTTATAGCCTTTAAACAGCCTTGCCTGCAAAGGATTAAATAACAAGTATGGCAAAAGGTTATTAAACTTGACTTATGGCAAGCAAAACACACCCTTTCTGTTTTATTCTTCATTCCTGAGGCAAAATACTGCACATTTCTCTGAAGCCTCCCAAATATCATTGTTGCTTTACTTAGAATGCTGTGTTGATCTAGCAGGGTTCAAGCCCTTTTGCATTTTCAGTTTATGTCTTCTACATGATTACTGTATAGACACTATAAGTCTCATACTTACAGAAATATATTTTCTGGAGTTCTCGGAGTCATAATACTGTGAATCAAAACTTTACTGCACTATAACAAATACATCTGGTTAAAGTTATTACAAATAGATTATCATTCCATGCAATTACAAAGGCTTGAAAAAACAACATTACTGTTCTAAGAAGCAATAATGCATACAAAATGCACACCCTAAAATTCTTTATTTAGCACATCTCAGTAAAAAGAAAAAAAAAAAACTTCTGAAGAATGAAAGACAGCAATACTCAGTAGTTCCTTAAACATGATGAGTTTTTGCTATACCGAATATCAAAAACTCCATTTTCTGGTTTGTTTTATATGGAGATGAATTACTTGTTTTTTAGCATAAGCTGTAAGTGTTTAAAAAAGGAAGGAGTGAATCAGTCCATGACAGATCATGATGATAAAATGGAACATAATAAATGGCAAGTTATAAAAAACAAGGCTGGTAACAATGAGTAGGCATAGGACGTGCACTGGGAAAATACTGCGTGTGAACTGGGGATGCATTACACAAGCAACTGGGAGTGGAAGGATAGAAGAAACTAGGACAGTGGAGTAAGTAGCCTATGAATAAGGCCCAGGCAGAGTTCTGAAAGATACACAAAGGTGTAAAGGAAGGAGGGTAAGCTCAGGAAGAGACTTCAATTACTAGGGCAGGGAAATCAAAATGGTACTCAAGAATAAGAAGAAATCCTTCAAACCGTGGAACTAAATAGAGTCAGAAAGAAGAAAAGCACTTCAACAGGAAGAGAAAGAAGGGAAGTGTCTAAAGTGAAAAAGGCCCAGAGTTGACAGAACAGGAAGTTATATCAGGCAATAAAGTGGAGGGGAAATAATTTTAGGTAGATTTCAAAAAGAAGGGAGACACTAAGTTCAGCAGGTTAATCAACAATGACAGAAAGGTTCAGGATGACAAGGATGTCACTTAAGTACTAAACTAGTTCCCAGTATTCACGGGACAATAATTGGGAAGCGTAAAGAACTGGAAATAGAAGGCAAGGAAGGGGTGAAATATGGACAGATGGTCCACTGAGGAGGGATAGGCTAGAAAAGAAATCATTCAGCTTACATTAGGACAGAGCATGAGATCCATACGGGATAAAAGACATTTCAAAGCACAGCAAGTTCTCTAACTCTTACAGAAATTCCCTGTTTGGGAATTACTGGATGACTGGAAAGCAGCTTTAGTTGTCTCCTTGTTAAAGGGGGTAAGTATGACCAATGCAGACAACTACAGGTCAATTAGCCTGACAGCAGTCAAAGTGATGGAAAGCAATCAGAGAGAAAGGCTTGAGGTCATCCTTAAGGACAATTATCTTTAGGATGCCAAAAGAGGAGGGGCTCTTCGCCATTAATAACATCTAATCAAACTTCCCACAGTTCTGTGTTGGGTAACAGCAGAGTCGCATGAGGAAGTGCCAGTGGTCATGGTCTGTGCAGTCCTTAAGTAAGGCCTTTGAATTATACCGAATAATCTCTTAGTGCAAAAATTCTGGAAAAAAAAAAACAAAAATAAAGGGTGGACAAACGACCCATATTAATGACAGATCTTACATACTGTTCATATAAACTTAGAAAATTTCTAGAATACCAGGCTGTGTAGTACCATACATTTCTGAAGGATATGAAGTCTGAAATACAAAATGCCTGTCATCATTATGAGACATGCAATTCTCACTAACTCTAGAACCAGACTCCACAGTGCTACAAATGCTTTCCCCTTTCAGGCACTTACTGTTTGAATTTCCTTTAGGTCAATGGATCGAGCTTGTCAATCTAAAATGATCGCTGTTTTGATGGTCGGCATTTCAAATGTTCGGTGTTGGATTATGTATGTATGTATGTGTGTGTGTGTGTGTGTGTGTGTGTGTGTGTGTGTAGATTTACACAAACACATACATCTATATATACACACACACACACACACAGATACATACGCACGCACAAATGATTTGCCAAAAAGCCATAAATTTTATGAGTAACCGAACTAAAATATGAGAAAAAATCTGGATATTCTGTAAAATTCTATACAACCAAGATGTCTGGTTTGAATCTATACCATAATGAAGACTATTTGAGTCTGACAAAGTGTATGTGTGCACGTGTGTGTTGTGATGATATAGCTTACTAAATTAAAGTTTTACTGATGTATTTTTTACATACCAATAAATTTGTTTTACTTATATTTGCAAATGACACAGAAATCAGGGCCACAGTCCTGTACTGGGGTCTAAGGTTTGAAAAGGACCAGGAAGTACAGACAGGTGAAACTTGCATTTTGGACAGAGCAACCAGGGAGATGCATGTAATTTAGGGAATGTTAAACTAGTAGAGATCATGGCTGAAAAGGATCCAGGAGTGATCACTGCATGGCACTAGACCATCAAGGCTCAAGCAGAGATGGCAAAAGAACAGACGACAAATTGTTGCACTAAATTATGTAAGGCATATCCTCCAGGGATAAGGAAATTATACTCTTGGACCATTTATGTTATTTTATTAATTTAGACAAGTGAACTGGGAGAGAATGGTCTGTTTTAAGCAAAAGGTTAATTCACAGATAATAAAATGAAAACAGTGAAAACAAAAAGTACAAAGAATTAAACACAGTTATAATTCCCATTGCAAGGAACATCTGTTAGGTGCTAGAAAATACTGCATAGGCTGTTGTTTGCATCTTAAGGAAACAAAGCAATTTACAAGTGGACTACAAGTATAGTATAGTACACTGTAAATCTGGCAGGAAAGTGAACTGGAAGGTTCTGCTGTGTAACCGAGGTGTTCACATTTGGTGTGCATTCCACTGTAGTAGTAAAGCTGTGTGTGTATCAGGTTACGAGAAGGTGGAATGAATGAAACCAGGTACACTTTAACTGGTCAAATAGATGGGACTTTAAAACTGCATAAAAGATTAAGGTAAATTTGTTTATGATATGTGGTAGAAGAGAGTTTCAAAGGATGGGACCTGCTGTGGTAAATATTTAATATGAAATGTCCAGATACTGAATAGGAAATTACAGTGATGTACAAGCAACTGAAGTTTGCAGTGACTTAGGATGGCTTTGGGTTGTAGCTGGAGTGAGTTTTGGGCAGTATTTAGGATTCAGTAATTTGTAAACTGGAGGGGCGGTTTGTACTGGTCCAGAAGGTTTATAAGTAGTTTTAATGGATTTAGTGAGGCTAAGGCAGAGGTGTCCATTTTTAGGAGAAAAGCAGCTATAATGACAAGTTCTGTTGAGGCATGATAGAAGTTTAAGGATGCTTTTTGTACAGTTTGTCAATATTACTAAACAGTTTCCAAGCATGGGAAAGATTTTGTAATGTACAAGCAATTTTTTATGGGTGGGGGTGCTGATGGCTAAGAACTTTCATTTGGCCTTTTGAGCAACTGGTTGAATCTTTCCACAGTCCTAAGTATTTGAAGAAGATCCTTTCCATGGGAAGTACACCATGTGATTTTTTAGCTTTGTTATGTATATCTAAGAACATGGGTATTATTTTTGAAAAGATAATTGTAAAGCCTAGGATGTCAGCCAATGAGTATGGAGCAGGTTAAGAGAAACCATCTTGAAAAACATTTTCAGCATGCAAGTTAGAGGAGTAAAAATCTGACCCACACTACCTATTTTTCTTTGCATTCCTTGTTTTAGTATATGGGTGAACCGTGGGTCAAGAAGGCTTTGATTAGTTTTTTTCCGTAGAAAAATAGTTATCCTAAAATGCAAATAATATGCATTTTAAGTGTGTGTGTGTGTGTGTGTGTGTGTGTGTGTGTGTGTGTGTGTGTATCACTACTCGATTTATCCATTCATTCTCTTCAAGTAAAGGTCAAGTATATCAGGAGTGGCACTTTCATCCACATTGGAGGTAGGACTTTCTACTTTATAAAACTAGATCCCCCATGCAACCTTTAAAGGCCTTATCCCAATATGTGACAAGCAATACTGTGTCCACCAGGAAAACTGAGTATGGGGTGTGCAACCTGTACATACTCAAACAACCTTGCTCCCTGACAAAGGACAGTAAGCATTGCCTGATCATTCCTATTACTCCAATGCCAATTCCTCCAGTGCCCAGGTCACTGATTGCATCTAGGTCTACTTGGGACATAGTCAAAGTTTTAACCCCCATATGCCAAACAGCTGGCTATGGAAGCAATATACTTAAAAATACTAGAAGGCTGTATTGTAGTCATGCTAACTGGTTAGCAGTGATCAATCTATATTTGCATGTTTATAGAGTAGTTATGAATGTATTGTTCACATATAGAAGTAATAGTTAAAGCAGTGGTTAGTGTGTTATGGTCACTTATGATGTCATAGTTTCAGCTCATGCTGTGAGACCACTTCTAGAATACTGCCTGCAATTCTTTTAACCCAAAAGAAAAAAAATATACAAAAACAACTTCAAAGTGTTCAGAGAAACACCGCAAAGGACTATATAGTAGCAAGATCATGTGTGTCGTATTTATAAAATGTACTCTTATGTAATACTTGCAACCGAGTTTAGTGTACAAAAAAAAAAGTAACTGCTGAAGTGATGTCGAGTGTCTTCTACGCAGCAGTCAATTTGCTTCACTGAACATTGTCTGCCAAAAGGCAGAACTCATTTTATATTTGCTGTTTGAGCAAAATTTTGCACAAACTATTCAGTAAAGCAAACAATCAAAGAATAAACATATTTACTGCCTATTTCTCTATTGCATTTCGTTTAGATATTTTTATAAGGTTCAAAGTGTGTGTGGTTTTGGAGTCAACAAATGTGGTGTGTTGAATGTAGTCTGTTCTGTAAGAACTGGTACTTAAGTATAGTATACACGATGAAAATAATCCTAGACTCTTCAGTATGCCTGTCAAACATGCAACATAGGTTCATAGGTGTGTACTAGGCTAATGGCCCTGGAGCCTTTACAAGCCTAGTCCATAGGATTACCTTGGCATCGTGCCACCCGACCTTAGTTCCTAGTGCCTCTGTTGAGTAGAGCCACTGGAGTGATCCCTGGGGTAAATTTTCTATTTCCCATCCACTCATCAAGATTTCTCTTGAAGAGGGCCAATGAGGTGCTCTGCTTGACATGTATTAGAAGTCTATTCCACAGCATGGGCAGTCTTTGGGTTATGAACCTGTCCCTCCAGCATGTTCTGTTGATTGTGGTAATGGGGTTGAGGTCTCTGGAGCATGTGGTGTGGAGGGATTGGGATTTCTTTAGATGTAGCATTTCTAACAGAGCTGGGTCAAACATGGCTTTGTAAGTCAAACAGAGATCGCCTCTAAGTAAGCAATATGAGACAGAGAATAGTTGGAGTTTTTTGAGTCTGTCCATATAGGACAAGTATTTAAGGCCTAGGATCCTCTGTGAGGTACTTTTGCGGCCTCTCCAGTTGTTGCAGGTGTTTAGTGAGGTACACGCAAAATGGGGCATTGTAGTCGATGATTGGCCTAATGAGGGAAGAGTAGAGGGAGACAATTACCTCTTTCTTCCTGGATGCAAAACTCTTAGCAATGAGATGTGCCACATAGAAGGACTTTCTGACCACAGTGGCAATGTGGTGGTCAAAACAGAGGTTGCTGTCAACCTGTGTTCCCAGATCTCTTATAACGCCTTCTGTGTTCACTGGACTACCATCAATGTGGTAATTCAAGGGAACTGGGTTTTTCCCAAGGGGATGACAACACATTTTTGACACTGAGCTTAAGGCCATGGTTCTGACATCAGTTGTTAGTCTAATTGAGGCCTTTCTGTAGGATGTCAACATAACTTGGGGAGTTAATAATAGCTCCCAGCTTGCAATTGTCTGCGAACTTTGTCAACCAGAGTCCCTTCGTGTTGGCCTGGCATTCAGAGAAGTAGATACCAAACAGGAGAGGACCCAGGACCGATCCCTGTGGGACTCCACTCTTGACTGTTTGGCAGTCAGCTACTTTCACACTGTGGGTTCTATCTGTGAGCCAGTTTGCAACCCACCTAGTGATATAGGGGTTGACGCCTAGCTTAGTGAGTTTTTTTATGATTCCTGAGTGGGGAATGGTATCAAAGGCCTTGGCCAGATCAAGGTAGGCTGTATGAATCACCTTGCCTTCATCCACAGCTCTGGTGACTGACTCAAAGAAGTCAACCAAGGGAGGGATTTGGATTTTCAAGGTGATTAGTTTGTGGTCCGATCTAACCAGTAATAAGCTGACTATCGAACATGTAATAAGCTGACTATCCAGAAGCTTCAGAATGGTAACAAGCATTTTGAAGTATCCACAGCTGAAGCAGCACTGCAACTGTCATGACAACAATAATGCTATCCATTTCCTTTCAGCAGTAAATGTGCAATGGACTGAAGCAGAGCTGTTTCAGCCACAGTACTATCCTGCCTAACCAAAAAGAAATTTGTATAAACTGGGACTACTAAGACTTCAGAAGAAATCAATATTTTATTTATGAAAGATTCCACACAGGTCCTGCATGCAATTAAACACCCATCTAGCAGAACAGCATTTAAATATTTACAAGATTACCTGTGTTTGCTGGTAGAATTATATAAAGTAAAACTGGTTTCCCCTCATAGTAATAACATGTATTTGATAAAAAAAAATTGTGTATATATATATATATATATATATATATATATATATATATATATATAATTTGGTTGAACTGTTTTTCTTTCACAGTAACAGAGGTTTGGTAAAACTGCGTTCTATCATAGTAACAGTGTGATATTGTTATAAACAGCATGTAACACAGCATCTGCAAGTACAGAAAAAATATACAATAAACAAGTATGATTAACAGAATATGCTTGTGTGGAACAAAAAGTATTATACTTCTGAATGTTATTGTAACAAATGGCATTGACAATGCAGGCTTGTTGAAATATGATCTTTTGAGATTTCTTTCTTAAAAGCTGTCTCAGGTTTCAACTTTCTGTTACCTAAGAAGCTCAGTTGTGAGTGTTCTGCCATTTTACACTGAGCTAATCGAAGGAAGGACACTCAGCAAACCCGGAGCTATAATATATAACATTAAGTATCCTGTATTCTGTTTATTTTGTTCTTTGTTTCTTTGTTATTTATAGCACTTTGTGTACTGTGTATTTTTCTAGCTAGTTTCACTGTGTGTGAGGTATTAACTGGAAATTGTCCACTTTTATTAAGCATCTGTTGGGTTGTTTGTTTCTGATAACTTGTTGCAGTTAAACTCTCTTTTCTAGAGGCTCCTTTAGCTGTTTAAAACTTTCATTTAAAGGCTTACTGCTGCCTTTCAGCTGTGAGAAACATTTCTGCAGTTTGTTTCTAAGTAGTGGGGATATTTGTAGCATTTCCATATTCAGGCTTGTATTTGGGCCTAGTGTTTGTGGAGGCTGTGTGTCTGAGAACATATTCAGGGACATCTTGGTTTAGCCAAAGCCATCAGGCATTTCAGTGAGAGAGAATTGTTTGAGGTCATTGGCTGACTGAGGTCACCTGGACTACAGCTTAGACTAAGCACCTCACTGGTTCTTTTGAGATTTCTTTCTTAAAAGCTGTCTCAGGTTTCAACTTTCTGTTACCTAAGAAGCTCAGTTGTGAGTGTTCTGCCATTTTACAGTGAGCTAATCGAAGGAAGGACACTCAGCAAACTCAGAGCTATAATATATAACATTAAGTATCCTGTTTTTTGTTTATTTTGTTCTTTATTTCTTTGTTATTTATAGCACTTTGTGTACTGTGTATTTTTCTAGCTAGTTTCACTGTGTGAGGTATTAACTGGAAATTGTCCACTTTTATTAAGCATCTGTTGGGGTTTTGTTTCTGATAACTTGTTGCAGTTAAACTCTTTTTTCTAGAGGCTCCTTTAGCTGTTTAAAACTTTTGTTTAAAGGCTCACTGCTGCTTTTCAGCTGTGAGAAATATTTCTGCAGTTTGTTTCCCACCCTCCCTCCCTGTTGGTATAGTGTTTTTATAGTTGGTGGCTTTGCAGTTGCCCGTCCCTAGTGTAAATTTGATCTGGGACCCTCCTCCCAGTCTAGTGTCATTACCTCATTCTACCCAGTACAGGGAGAACATTTGAGAAGGCCAATCAGCTTAGTTTCTGCTACTCCTTTCTCTCTTTCCACTAAAAAAAAAAAAAACTTCTAATTTCTAAGCTTGTTTCCTGCCTTTCCTGTGGTAGTCTAGCCTGAATATAGATTTGCTGTGTCTAGGACTATTTGTAGGCTTCTAGGGCCCAAGCCTTTCTGTGTTGAAAGGAAGCCTTCTAGCTTAATTTTGTTTCTTAGAACTAGCCAGTTTTTTGTTTCAGCACTTGTTCAGAACTTATTGTAAGCACTAAATAAGCTACAAATTACTACAGCACTCAACTTTCCTCACTGTCTAGAGGAAAACAGTTTCTAGTATTTAACAAATAAGCACCTATCCAGGCATGTCTAAGGGTCAGCCCCCAGTGTTTTCTCCTGTCTACCTGATGAATCTGGGCATCTTGGGGCAATGCAGTAATTGCCTCATGTACACAGACAAAGTACAGTTGTGTACACTTACCATAAATGTAGATGTTCGAGTGTCTTCACTGTTGCAGTCATTACTGTAGGGTTCTCCCCTGTCAGCAGGCAGTCCTCGGTCGGACAGAATCCCAAAGTCTGGGTCCGGCGTTGGCTGCTCAGCCATGCTCCCTGATGTCAGAGCGCCAGGAGTACAAAGCTGACAGCCGACGCCATGTTCTCCAGTTTTTCTTGCCCCAGATGTCAGGTGTTCCAAAATGAGTAAGATCCCATACCCTTTGCAAATATTCCTCAGAAGAAGGGTGAAGAAGGGAACCACACAAAAGAAAAAATAAGAGGGGACAGGAGGGAGGGTAACCCAGACTGCAACAGTGAAGACACTCGAACATCTACATTTATGGTAAGTGTACACAACTGTACTATGTTCATCGTGTTTCACTGTTGCAGTCATGACTGTAGGGTTGAATCCCAAAGCAGAATAAAAGGGAGGTGGTCATAAAGTAGAGGGGGCGGCTAAAAGGCCCTGCAAGACTGCAGAAGCAAAGCCTGTCCTAGACTTAGAGTAGAGAGGTAGATTGTAGTGCTTAGAAAAAGTATGCACTGAACTGCAAGTTGCAGCTTCCAAAATGTCTTTGGTAGGAACTCCCCTGAGGAAGGCAGCTGAAGTGGCAGCAGCTCTGGTAGAGTGAGTCCTTATACTCCCTGGGATTTGCTTTCCATGGTGTGAATAACAAAATCTGATTCCATGAGCAATCCATTTTGAAATGGTCTGTTTTGAAATGGCTTTACCTTGGGAACTTGAAGCATAAGAAACAAACAATTGTTCTGATTTCCTGATGTCCTTGGTTCTGTCCAGGTAAAAACGTAGTTGTCTGTGTACATCCAAGGAATGCAAGATCCTTTCCCCCTTATTTTGAGGACTGGGGAAAAAAGTTGGCAAGTGAATAGTTTGATTTAAAGCCACTTTGGAAACCACCTTAGGCATGAAAGTAGGATTAGTCCTTAAAGACACCCTATCTTGATGAAAAATAATATAAGGTTCCACAGCCATGAGAGCTTGCAACTCCGAAACCCTCCTGGCAGAGGTCAGAGCTAACAGGATGGCTGTCTTCCAAGATAAAAACTTGATGTCAGATGTGGCAGTAGGCTGAAAAGGAGGTAAGGTGAGTTTTTCCAGAACAAAGTTGAGATCCCAGGCAGGAATGGGTGGAGATCTAGGGGGCCTTAAGTTCTTAGCTCCTCTGAGAAACTGTCTCATGAGCTGGTGGGAAAAGATTGGAGGGTCTGTATTATAATGAGCAGAAATAGCAGAGGCATGTATCTTTATGGAAGAAAAAGAGAGACCCTTATGTAAGAGGTCTGTCAGGTAAAGTAAAATCAGAGGAATGTCAGGAATAAGAGGGTCCGAATCCTGAGCCTGCATCCAGGTGCAAAATCTTTTCCATTTACCTGCATAAGATTTTCTAGTGCTAGGTCGTCTGGCTTCTAAAATGACATCCATAACCTGCTTGGGTAGGAGAGAATGAATCATAGACCCTGGATTAACCAGGCCACCAGGTTGAGAGTTTTGACATGGGAGTGCAGAACCTGACCCTGGTGTTGGGACAGAAGGTTCGGAGTCTGTGGTAAAACCCAAGGGGGGTCCACAGAAAGGTTTTTCAGTGTTGGGTACCAAAACTGTCGAGGCCAATTTGGGGCCAGCAAAATTATCATCTTGGGCTTGTCCTGTTTGATCTTTAATAACACCCGTGGAAGAGGAGGTAGAGGTGGGAAGGCATACCCCGAGAGGTTTCTCCAACTGAATGATAGTGCATCCACTTTCCAAGCTAGTTTGTGGAATGTCCTGGTGCAAAAAATCTGTAGTTGATGATTGAGGTGGGATGCAAAGAGGTCTATGTGAGGACATCCCCAGACTGCTGTAATCATCTTGAATATTTCGGTGTCCAACATCCATTCGTGTGGGTCCGACAGGTTTCTGCTCAGACTGTCTGCCAGGAAGTTTTGCTTCCCTGGTAGAAACTGAGCTTAAAGTTCTAATTTGCAAGCTAGAGCTGTGTTCCATAGATTCATGGCTAGTCTGCAAAGGGGATAGGAATGTGATCCCCCTTGCTTGTTTATGTACCACATAACTGTGGTGTTGTCTGTCCGTATCAGTAGTTGCCCTGGTTGTAGAAGATTCCTGAAGGCCAATAGAGCGTTCTGAACGGCTAGCATTTCCTTTAAATTGATATGCAGGTGCTTCTGATCCTTTGTCCAAAGGCCCTGCAGACAGTTGCCCTGCAAATGGGCTCCCCATGCATAATCTGAGGCGTCCGTGGTTAGTATCTGACTGGCTGGAGGCAGACTGAAGGGTTTCCCTTTGTTTAGAGTACATGCTTTGGACCACCAAAGGAATTCCTTTTGAAGACAAGGCAGGACGGTGATCTGTATGTCTAAATTGTGGCAATGCTGAGACCATACACTTGTTAGGTACCACTGTATTTTCCTCATATGTAGTCTTGCATATGGTACAAGAAGGATGCAGGAGGCCATGTAACCCAAAGCCTGCAGGAATTTCCTTGCAGATAGCTGAGTTAATGTTGCCAAGGTTTTGAAAGTTGAAGCCAGCTGTAATTGTTTTTCGTATGTCAGAAATGCCATCTGGGTTGTTGTGTTTAGAAGAGCACCCAGAAAAGTTATCTGTTGCGAGGGTGTCAAATTTGACTTTTTTATGTTTACAGTGAATCCCAGGAACTTGAGAAGTTTCAGAACAAATTCTAGATGCTGGAGTAAGACATCCTTGCTGTCTGCCTGAATAAGACAATCGTTCAGATAAGGGTAAATTTGAATTCCCTTGAGTCTGCAATAAGCTACTACTGGAGCCAGGCACTTGGTGAAGACCCTGGGCGCAGTAGACAATCCAAAGGGCAGCGCAGAGAATTGATAATGCCTCAATCCGGCCTTGAACCTGAGGTATTTTCTGCACTCCTGCCTGATGGGAATGTGTAAATAAGCCTCCTTTAAATCCAAAGTTACCATCCATGCATTTTTGGTCAGCATTGGGAGTAGCTGCTATAGAGTAAGTGAGTAAGCATCTTGAATTTTGGTATTTCGAGAAAAGTGTTTAAGACTGACAGATCCAGAATGGGTCTCCATGAATTTTGCTTTCTGGGGACTAGAAAGAGCCTTGAGTAAAAACCTTGTCCCATTTCTGAAAGTGGAACCAGTTCTATGGCTTTCATAGCCAAGAGAGCTTCCACCTGGTTTAAGGCCTCTAACCATTGATGTTTTGGTAGATCTGGCCATCCGCTTGGTCTTAGTAGGGTATGAAAATGGAATCTGTAACCTCTGGAAACCACATCCAGAACCCACTTGTCTTGGGTTATATGAGTCCAATTTGGGTGAAAAAGAGAAAGTTTTCCTCCGAGAGGGGCTTCTAGGCAAAAAGTTCCTGCAGCCCAACAGAGGGAGTCATTGAGCCTGTTTTCTATGAGCTTGCGGCCTGTCCTCTCCTCCCCTAGGGGTGGAAGCAGTCCACTGTCTTGGTCTATAAGAGGCTTGCTTTTGAGGCCTTCCTCGGGAGCGTCTGTATCTACCCCTCTGAGGCCTGTCTGAATTGGGAAAGGACCAATTTTTAGTAGGCCAATTCCTACTAAATCTGGGTGGCTGTACTTGTAAGAAATCCTTAACCGTTTGCATGGATTTTGCCTTGTCCTCCATCTTCTTTATCACCTCATCAGCCTTAGATCCAAACAAAACATTATGCTGAACAGGAGCAGCCAATAACTTAGCTTTTACTTGATCTGGCACGTTTTGTTCCTTTAACCAAGCATGCCTTCTAATGACTGTACCAGAGGCAGCAGCCCTACAAGAAGCCTCTAAGGCATCAAATCCACAGTGTAAACCATGCTTCCCAACTTGTTCAGTGGCATGCATTAAGTCATGTAATTCCTTATCATCTGCACAGGCGGAAATGGAAGTTAGCTTTTGCTTCAAAACAGACAGAAGGAATTGCTGGTATTTCAGCATATGAAATTGAAAGTTTAAAGCCCTAATAGATAAAGTAGCTGAAGTGTACACTTTTTTGCCCCTTCTTTCTAAAGATCTGGAATCCTTCTCAGTGGGAATGGGGTTTTTAGCAGAAGCGGCCTTAACCCCCTTAGGGCCCTGAGAAATGGTTTCAGGATCAGCAGTAGGCTTCTTATATAAAAACTGGCGGGAATCAGGAACCCTATAATATCTGCCTGGCTTAACAGGAGCTGGAGGAAAAGAGTCAGGAGTTAAGTTAGCCTCCGAAAAGGCATCATCCACAATACCCAAAATAGGAGTAATAGCTAGGGGTCTATGTTGGGGAAGAAGAAGAAAATCCCTTAGTCTTTTCTTAGATTCGGAGTACTCCTGTCCTTCCCAGTGAAAATGTTCCCTCATTTCATGCAAAGTTTCCCCAAAAGAGAAATCCTCAGGGGGAGAAGCTGAAGGAATGGATTCCTCAGTATCAGAATCCTCATAAGGAGGGAAAGAATATTCCTGTTCAGAAGAAGAGACTGAAGAAACAGAAGCCTGATCAGAGGAGTCATAATACACTTCCTGCCTTGGCCTTTTATCTGGAGGGGGATGTGAACCCCTAATCATAGTAAGTAAGTCCTCCGCAATCTTAAGTAACTGTTTCTGAGACTTGGGTGCCGGATCAGAAGAGGCCTGGGCTGCAGTCTTTGATTTGGAAGGAGTCTTTGCCTTTGTCTTTGGCTTTGCCTTTATTAGAAGCTGAGCAGGCCTAAAAACCCCTTCGGAAGCCGGTACCTGCACAACGGTTCCGGACCCATCCGAAGGAGCATTGTCCGAAGGTCCTGCAACAGAAATATTCAAAGGCCTAGTTGGCTCCTTGTGGGAGTCCGTTTCGGCCATCGGTTCCGAATTGGCCAACGACAGGGGCTGCAAAAGCGCCTCACTGACGACGGCCGAACCTGAAGCTGGCTCTGCTTGTACAACATTGTCTGATTTGGACCTCGGAGGCCTGTCTTTATCCTTGCGTCGTTTGTGAACTCCGGTAGCCGGGACCGTATCCGACATTTTGTAATTAAAATGCCTACCGAAGTAATGAAATGCAAAATCGTACCTTCGTTTAATCGTACGTTGATTGAATCTAGCACAAAACCGACAACTAGCTACGTCGTGGTCAGGGCCTAAGCAAGGAATGCAGTAATAATGAAAATCCTTATGAGGTATTTGCTTCCCACATGAAATACAATTATTAACTTTTTATGACATCGGACTGGAGCAAGAAAAAAGTTTCCCCAACGGGGTACTTAGCTTTGAGTAGGAGAAGAAAGTCTTTGGACTGAAGTACGTTTATAAAAAATTGTCAGGAGTCAGCCGACCGGCACTTGCGAACTGCTATCACTGCACGGCAAGAAAGACTAGAGAACATGGCGTCGGCTGTCAGCTTTGTACTCCTGGCGCTCTGACGTCAGGGAGCATGGCTGATCAGCCGACGCCGGACCCAGACTTTGGGATTCTGGCCGACCGAGGACTGCCTGCCGGCAGGGGAGAACCCTACAGTAATGACTGCGACAGTGAAACACGATGAACATCCCTCTCCTCCTACCACCCAACACTACAACCTGTGAGAGATGCACTTATATTGCCAAACTGGAAGCAAAGCTCTCTTCACCCAAGAATGGACTAGACAGTCAAGAGGAGAAGGTAAACACTTGCACCACACCATGCTCAGCACATAGTCCCTCAAAACCTACACCACCAAAAAACACACATAGAAACACAAAACACACACCTACATTCGCGGAGGCTCTCAGTAAAAACCTGCCCAAGCAACAGGGACCTCCAAAGCAGAAACACAAGCAACATCGACTCCCCAACACAACACAAATGACACATAGCCCACAAACTCAGTGTGCCACTCAACCACAGCCCATAAGGCATAACAACGTGCCCAACACTTTAGTCATAGGTGACTCTATAGTCAGGCACACTGATGTTCTACTCACCAGGCTAAACAAGGAGAAAGTTACTGTCAGCTGCCTGTTGGGTGCCAGGATCCGCCACATAACACATGCACTCAGGTCACTCCACAACAAGTACAAATATGACTCTGTCATTGTCCATGTTGGTGTGAATGACCTGAGACATACCTCCTTGGACTAAAGGAAAAGGGACATGGAGGAGCTGTCAGATCTTGTAGCCCAGGCAGGTATGACCCTAGCCCTGAGTAGCATCCTGCCATCACCCAGAATGATACCACAGTACAAGGACAAAATGACTGACTTCAACAATTGGCTAAGCTTCTGGTGTCATTCTAAGGGGATCCAGTATCTGTCTGCCTGGGATGACATGATCGACAAGCCACGATGCTTTGCCAAAGATGGCCTGCACCTGTCGCCCCTGGGATTCCGGATACTGGCTAAGACTCTAGCCACCCCTATAGTGCCTTTTTTAGGCAAGGTTCAAATGACAAATTCACCACCCTAACAGGTACAGGCAAGAAGAATCTGAGGGCATTGCTACTCGATGCTAGAAGTCTAAACCTCAAAATGCACTCTCTCGAGGCACTCCTTAAAATGGAGAACATCGACATCTGTGCAGTGACAGAGACCTGGTTCAATGCTCCAGAGAGTACCCCATGCATTACCAGGCTATAATTCATACCACACCTTTCGGCCACCTAACCTGAACCGAAACACTAAAGGCGGAGGCATGTCCATATTCATTAAGGATATCCACACCTCCAGACTAGTTGCTCAGCATAATGCATCCGAGATTATCCAAGTGCAGCTAACTCTGGGCAAGACCACAATCCAAATTGTAGCTTGCTACAGATCCCCCACCATGCCCCAGGATTCCCACCCCTCATTTCTTAATACACTGGAAAATATTAGGGTACAACCTAACACCCTAATAATGGGCGATTTCAACTACCCTAACATTAACTGGGAAAATTACTCATGTACCAACTCTTGTGCTCAACGTTTTCTGGAATTCATAAATTCCAATGGCATGGATCAGCTTATCCACACCCCCACCAGGGGCAGCAATATCCTAGACCTGGTTATTACCAACATGGGCAACCGGTGCTCAACACCAGAGGTCAATTCCTCATTGGTCAGATCCGACCATAAGCTAATCACCCTAGACATCCACATCCCTCCCTCACCCCCCATTAGGGAAACCACAGTAAAACATTTCTCCAAAGCCAACTTCACGCTTCTTAAGACAGAAGTGGCAAACTTCACGACACCCATGCTGATGGACAATAGTGGTATGACTGCTGAATCATACACAAATGCACTTTATAAGCACTTACATGAGTGCATGGATCGTGCAATCCCTAACAGAACCAAGATGCTATCCTCCAAAAAAAGAAAGCCAATCTGGTGGTCCCCTGCCATAAACAAACTCTACAACAGAAGAAAGAAACTGTTGCAAAAAAGAGTAAAATCCCATGATTGGAGAAACTCCCTAGTCAGCTTCAGTAAGAAGCTGAGATCCCTCATAAAATCCTCCAAAGCTAGTTATGAAAACAAAATCGCCACTGACTCTAAAGACAACTACAAAGCATTCTATATCTATGTCAAGAATCTCAATGGCAACACTCGGATCTGCTCTGAGTTACAGCACAATGGCACTAAATATACAGAACCAACGGATATTGCCAACATCCTGGCAGATAGGTTCAGTGCTAACATTACCCCTCTGTCATCCCCTAAAGGGCCCATCTCTATACCAGAAGAATGCAAAGTTCCTGTAATCACGGCTGCACAGGTAAAACGCACACTATCCAAAGCCAAGAACACAGCATCCATGGGACCTGATGACATCCCTGGCTGTGTTCTACATGAACTACAGAACGAACTGGCACCCCACCTAAGTACCATGTTCAATCATAGCCTCACCTCAGGCTATGTGCCCACTGAATGGCGCACAGCGACAGTTATCCCACTCCACAAAGGGGGAGCCACCACAGACCCTGGAAACTACCGCCCAATTAGCCTAATGAGCCTGGTCTGCAAGGCTATGGAGCGTATCATCATGGAACTTATAAACAATGACATTGGTAATCTCCAAACTCAGGACCCCTCCCAGTTCGGGTTTGTAAAAGGCAGATCATGTCTCCTAAACCTGATAGACTTCTTTGAAGCAGTCACCAAAGCCGTAGATGAGGGTAAGGTGGTTCACACAGCCTATCTAGATCTCGCCAAGGCTTTTGACACCATCCCCCACTCTGGAATTATAGATAAACTCACTAAACTAGGTATAAATCCCTATGTCACAAGATGGGTTGCCAACTGGCTCACTGACAGAACCCACACTGTGAAAGTAGCAGACTCCAAATCCAGCTTCAGACCAGTGACAACTGGAGTACCACAGGGTTCAGTCCTGGGTCCTCTCCTGTTTGGTATCTACTTCTCTGAAGTACAGGCCAACACAGAAGGTCTTTGGCTAACGAAGTTCGCAGATGACTGCAAACTAGGAGCCATAATCAAAACTCCAAAAGATGTGGACATCCTACAAAAGGGCCTTGCTGAGACAGATGCCTGGTGTCAAAGCCATGGCCTCAAGCTCAATGCCAAAAAGTGCATTGTCATTCCTTTTGGTAAAAACTCAGTACCCATGAACTACCACATAGGTGGTAGTCTAATTAACACCAAAAGTGTGATAAGAGACCTTGGGACACAGGTGGACAGTAGTCTCTCCTTTGATAATCACATTGCCACAGTAGTCAGGAAATCCTTCTATGTGGCACATCTCATCCCAAAAGGTTTCTCATCCTGGAAAAAAGAGGTCATTGTTCCCCTCTACTCATCACTCATTAGACCCATTATAGAGTACAATGCCCCTTTTGGTATGTACCTCACAAGACATCTACAACAACTGGAAAGGCAACAGAAATACCTCACAAAGAGGATTACCGGCCTCAAAGAGATGCCCTATGCAGACTGTCTCAAAAAACTGCAGCTTTACTCCGTTGCATATCGCCTACTCAGAGGCGATCTCTGCCTAACACACAAAGCTATGTCAAACCCAGAGCTTTTAGACATGCTCCACTTAAAGAAATCCCAATCCCTATGAGCTACACACCTAAACCTAATCACCACAATAAACAGAACATGCTGGAGGGATAGATTCCTGTCCCAGAGACTTCCCATACTCTGGAACAAACTACCTATCTATATCAAACAAAGCTACTCATTAGCACTGTTCAAGAAAAATCTTGATGATTGGATGGGAGATAGGAAATTCACCCCGGGGATCACTTCTGTGGCTCTGCTCGACAGTGGCACAGGAAAATAATTTTCTTGGGTGGCGAAAGCCAGGGTACCTTTGGCTAGGCTTATATAGGCCCTAGGGCCAATAGCCTAGTACTACCTATGAACCTATGATAAACAGTTGAGTATATACAGATATTCAAGTGAATAATCCTGCTAAAGGGAAATGGTTAACAGCAGAAAATTTTACAGACTATCCTATCAATGAAAGAACATTTTGGTCTGTTGAGAAACCAGTTTCCTCTGGATGAGATAAGGATGCAGAGAAAGAATGCTTCAACACAGGAAAATAATGTTTCATCAAGGACGAAGTTTGAAACTAGATAAAGTGACTATAAACAACTGTCTGGTGGACATTTTGTAATTTGAGTTATCTGAGGAAGTGCAGTTCATCTGGCAGTAATCTGTAAAGAAAATGCAAAAATCTTGACAGTAGTGCTTAGCTGAATTGATTCAATAAAGCTTTCAGTAAATATGAATATACAGTTGTATAGTATCTTAGTCTGTGTAACCTGTTGTTAATTCAACAGTGCCGTGCCAGACCTAATTTGGACCCTTGTAAAAGTACTACAACAAGCACTAATTAATATGTTGCTGGCACCAATCTCCATACAGACAGTATCGAACAGCTCAGCAGTATCAGGTACTTCCATGTGGGTGAAACCAAGATTTCATCTTGCATCTGCTCTAAGATGTTCACCAGCATTTTCAACAGAGAAGGAGTTTCCAGTTTTGGTCTACAACCTGATCACCTGTTGGCCATTTCTGCAAATGGTAAACCTCTTTCTGAATTAACATGGATACCATCAAGGACATAAGTGCTAGATGCACACATTCTGTGGCCGTAGACTTAACCCAGACTCCTGATAAAGTTTGGACATTATTACGTCAGTGGTATGAACAAGCCAGTAGTGACGTTTAATGTAATAAAGCATTGTTTGGTATAAACAGCAGTGACAATGTTTATATGTGTAAAAAGATTCATCGTTTTGATCAGTATGTACAAAAGTCATGTTAAATGTCTTAACTGTGGAGACAGCCTTGTTTTTGTTTAACATGTCATAAAACTATGTTACAGCAATTGTCAGTCAAGACTATGCAGGACAAGTCAAAATTGACAGATGAAGTCAAAAGTAATTTTGTAATGTCGGTTTCTACATTTTATAGAGAATTCCAGGCAATTTTATATCATGCTAAAAGCTTACTGGTTATAGGGACAGCTGAAATGTTTCAGACCTACTGTTCACAGTGGGATGCTGTTAACGAGGATAATAAATTATCAGACAAACAGCTGGATGATAAGGTACAGAGCTTAATGAAAAACACATACAAATGATAAAGAAACATGACATACAGGTTGAAAAGTATATGCAAAATGTTTTAAACATTTTGACTAGGCCTGATGTTCCTATACAAACTGTTATGGAGTCACAGGATAATATGCATGGGAACACAAACAGAACCTGTTACACACTAGTTACAGGATGCAGAAAAGAAACGTTTTGAATGCCATGGCAAAGGAATCAGAACTATACATTAAGATGGGAGAATTACAGAAACAGCTACAGGAATATACAGCTGTACATGCAGATTTACAGAGGCACGTGTCAGAACATGTTAGTTCATATAACGCAACATCTGCAGGTTCAGAAAAAAATATGTAATAAACAAGTATGATTAGCTTAACAGAATGTGCTTGTGTAGAACAAAAATTATTATATTTGTGAATGTTTTTGTAACAAATGGCATTGACACCAGATGCTTACTGAAATATCAAACAGTTGAAAGGATACAGATATTCAAGTGAATAAACATGCTAAAGGGAAATGGCTAACACAGCAGAAAAAGTTATGACTATCCTATCAGTGAAAGAACATTTCGGTCAGCTGAGAAACCAGTTTTCTCTGGATGAGATAAGGATGCAGAGAAAGAATGCTTTAATACAGGAAAAGAACATTTCATCAAGGACAAAGTCTAAAACCAGATAAAATTGACTGTAAAAAAAATGGTGGGCATTTTGTAATTATAGTCATCTGAGGAAGTACAGTGTAGCTTTCAGTAATCTGTTATAAAGAAAATGCAAAAATCTTGATAGTAGTGCTTAATCGGCTTATTTCAAATAAACCTTTCAGTAAATATGAATATAAGGTTGTATAGACTATGGTATCTTAGTCTGTGTAACCAGTTGTTAATTCAATTTAACATTTGCTTTTTAAGATTGAGTTGTATTTGGTCAACACAATCAGTTTATGCACCTTAGTACAAGAAACAGCAACTGCTTAACCAATCTTGTATGTCTTCTTCCTCTCATACAATCTCCTTGTTTAATTGGGGATTATATATCAAAATGGAGAATTGGTGGTGATCTGTGAACTGAGAAAACTGAAAACCAATATAAAAGAATACAATAAAAATGTCCATTTCTCTTCACAGTTCTTTACTGGTTGCTTTATCTGTTTTGGGAGACAGCAAATGAACCGTATGCTTTCTGAGCATACCTCTCAATTGTCCAGATTTTTGGATCATATTTTTGATCTGTTCCTCATAAAATTTGTGGTTTTCTGACACATCCTTCAAGAATGAAGTCACTAAATAATGGTAAACATTTGAGTTTCAGACCATCTATCCATCCATCACCCCTTTTTCCCATTTTTGCAGATGGGTTGGGGTGTCACTTCAACAGTGAGAATCATCTAGAGCCAAGGTTTACACCACCAGGTGGCTAGTCCTTCATATCCTTCAGAAAATACATGCTAACAGAAAACATTTAATTCTAGCAACTTTTTAAGTTTATATGGGCAATATTTAAAATGTGCCCTTATTTTTAGGACTTTCCCCCATTACATTTAGCTTTGTCCAGATTTCTTGTGCTAAAAGATTGAGAGCTATATTTTGAGTACTACTTTCAATTTATTATGAAAAGGTACTTAGACATGGTACATAACTAGAAAGTAATCTTGATTCTTCAGCATGCAACAGATTTTTTTAAGAAATAAGAAATTGGAAGTCTTGCATGTTCTAGGATGGCAGGAAATACTTTGAAGAATCCATGGTTTTGTGGCTGAAGCAGCATACAATTAACATTAAAATGTAGCAATAAAGCTGTGATGGAAATGACACAGAGCTGTTTCAGCCAAGGGCATTTCAAAGTGTCTGCTACTGTCCTTGGCTAGGTAGCAAATCACCTGAATAAGACATTGGGCCAAATTCCAAAAGATTGGTGCTCACTGTAAGTGAATGACTCCAGTGTAAGACCTATCTATAAATTAGGGTTACACCAGGGGCCAGATTATAAAAGACTTGTCCTCTTTTTAAGTGACTTAATCCAGTGTATTTACAATGGAGTGAGTCACTTACACCAAAAGCAAACCTTTTGAAATCTGGCCAAATGTCTTGCTGCCCTTTTGCATACACATAAACCAACATAAAAAGTTATTCCATCATCTTTGCCTTTACTGGCATAAATGTCTGTATATTGTTGGTCAGCAATAATTCTACTGTTTGCTGGAAACTGCAGACCTGATGAGAAACAGTGAGACACATTCATGTTCTAATCCAGCATGATAATTTCTGACAGAAAAACTGCTTAAACGTTTTGCATAGGTGTGGGGTTACAGCAAAAAGCTTGAGTCAACTTCCTGTTACTGATGTCCATAAGCAGACATTAGGGAATGAGAACAGAATGACAGAGAAATGTCCTGACATATTCCCATAAAAACCTAGCATGGACATAGCAGATAGAGAAGTACTGTTAAATTTTACAGCAGAAGCAATACACTATTTTCTGAAATCAAGCATCTTTCATAAACGAGGAAAAAAAGATCATCCTCTTTTACTCTGATCCTGGAAACCACCTCCCTTTCTCTCTGGGCTAGCTGCAACTGGCAAATGAGTCCTCCTTGCTCAGTTTGAATATGGGCTCCCCATCATAGCCACATCCTCTAAAAAAAAAACTCGTCCACTCTACAGTCCATTGAAAACAAAATCTGCTCATTCCTTTCCAACTCCTCCCCTCATGAACACCAATGCATCACCCTCTCCAAGGCCAAATGGCTAACAGTCACCTACAAAGTTAAACTACTCCTTGGTTCTCTTGTTTTCAAACTACTTCAACCAGGTGCCTTTCCATCATTTGCAGCCAAAGTCCATATAATATCATCACTCCTACAACCTCCGCAGCCTATCCCAATTAACTACTTCACTCCAGACACCCAAACCAAACTGCACTGTACCAACCATTCGTACTTCATTCTTGCACCCAAACTTTGGCAATCCCTCTTCATTCACCTTAAAGAAGTCTCTTTACCCACCCTGGTGCTCAACTCAAATGACACCTTGATCAAATATTTGACTGCACTTGGTTTTCCACTGGACACAATCTAACTCCCTCATATTCATCACTTCTACTTTGATCCTCTCTTATCAGCTGCTACTTCCCTCTGACATTTACTACTAAAATTAATTCACAATTGATTTATGTCCTTCCTTTGTTAACTGTGCTAGTCCATCTGGGCCAAAAACCTCTTTTCATTGGAAGTCTGGTACAAAAAAGAATAGAGTCTATTACAAAAGATAATACATTTATATACATTTCGACTTTTACAAGGTTAAAAAACAGCAATATCATGGATAACAATATTAATTAACATAATGACATTTGGATACACTGTATATACACAATTTACAAGGAGCAGGTTTACAAATACTTATACCACATAACTCTCGAAAGTTATTATGATTATATACATTCTACAAGTCAGCATAATTCATTTAAAGATGACAGGGACGTAGTATTAATTAATACTGGTAATGATCAAGTATTCTGCATGTTAATATGATTGATATAATGTTGTTAGAGTATAAGTAGAATGTAATTATTGGTTAATATTAGTAATAGATAGAATATAATAAAGAGGAGTCAAAAAAGACATAGGATGGAGAAAAAGAAGGTAAGAAAGGAGAAGCATGGGCTATATGGGGTATGAAAATGATTTGGTTAGGGTAATACAAACTAAATTGGGGATAATAATTTGAATAATTTCAGTTGAAGTATAATGGTCTACTGTAGAGATTTTATAAGTGTAATAAACAATAAAGTTTATATTTTCATGAAAGCTTTTATTTTTAGAATCTTTCTCTAGCAGTGTGTCCCAGGTAAATTTTCAAACGGAACTAGATCAATGAATCTCTTATAAACTACAGACATCACCTTTAAGTTAGCTGCAACAAATAATGACAATTCTGGAGCCTTTCTGAAAAGATCAGGTTTTCCAGCCTGTCACGCTGCCAGCCCAGCTAGCCGGAATTTTGTAAATAATTTTATGTCATTTGTGAATACTGATGTGATTTATACAGAACTGTATGTTATGCACTGAGCTTCAAAAATGTAACCACAGCATACCCTGCTGGAACATAGAAGATTAACCTGCAAACTTTAAGGATAGTTGAGGTTAAGTTACTTTATAGCTGGACCATAAACAAAAGATGTTCCCCCGGATTCACGAATCCTCCATGTAAGACTAAATAAGTCTTACTCAGAAGCTGCATTTGAACGGTATGACGTCAGCATGCCATGAATATTCATGAGGGCATGCTGACTCAACTGCAAGTCTAATACAGACCACGCAGGAAAGCAGGGGGTGTGTCCGACTGCCGAGCAGTCTAAAGGTCCACGCCCCTGCAAGTGTCCGAAATGCCAAATGTCAACACACAAGAGCGAGTCCACTCAAATGTCCATGTACCCAACACCACACTCCCTGACATTGTAAACCCCCAGCACAGTTATAAAAAGTAAAACATTTAATTTTTTTTTTTCTAATTCCCGATAATAGCTGCCCGTATTTGCACGTGTGTGCGCGGGTGTGCCCATTGCTTAGCTGCAGTTAGCAATCCTGACATGGAAGAGCATAAGAAGGAATGTTTATGCAAATTACACCAAATAGCAATAGCGTAATGGTAGTGCGTTTGCACAAACAGGAGGCATGCATGGTTCGAGTCCCACCACTCCCCTTCCTATTTATGTTCTAAATTAGTATACAAAATAATTCCTGACATATATATGATGAAAATTTTACTAAAAAGCATTGAAATGGCCTATGTATCAGTGAACACAATATATATTTATAAAGGATCCTGACATATAATTGCCCGCAGTTAAGCAGTGCTTTACCCAGCGCAATATAGTTGCCTGCAGTTAAGCAGCGCTGTAATAGGTGCCCGTAGTTAAGCAGCGCTTTACCCAGCGCAATGTAGTTGCCCATAGCTAAATAGTGCTTTACCCAGCGCAACAAATTTGCGCGGAGGTGCGCATCGCACCAACCAGCGCACCGTAGGGCAATGTGGAGCAACGTAGAGCAAAGTTGCCTAAACACAGCCATACCCCCTAGCCTGTCTGGACAGTAGTAAAATAAAATGCAATGACAAGGTTCGAACCCAGGACTTTGTGTACCATAATCAAAGTACTGAACCACTAAGCCATGACAGCTTAGGATAAAAAGCCACTGTTAACATACATATACTTATAAATGGTAGATTAACCATTACTAAACAGGTCTGCAGTCAGCAGAGAACTTTCAAAAATGGCCAATCACAAAAAAGTGCGAGAAATGCGGCATATTTAAGCTCCATAGGCAGGAATACTCGCCATAACTGATTGTAGCTCCCATTTGCAGTTAGAATGGCTGGTGCTGGAGAGGGTACACGCTTCCGAGCGCAAAGTTGGGGCATCGAGGAGTCGAAATACATGGTTTGGCTCCTTGCCACCATCATGAGTCAAGACTCCTGTAGGGCCAGTTCCAAGGGACGGAGTACAAGGCAGAGGCTTGGAACCGGTTAGCTCATGACCTCACCAGTGTCACCGGCGTTCCTCGGACTGGTGAGCAGGTCCGTCACCACCATGCAGACCTGAAGAGACGGAAGCAGGACCTACTGAACCAATGGATACAGCAGGCCCGTGGGATGCAAGATGCCCCACAACTGAGTAGGTAGCCATGGAATGCAGTATGTAAGAAATGATAATTGATTCTGTATAATGGATAGGTATGTCTCAATATCCCTTTATTTACTTCACAGCTGCAGGTGTCCATGCTGCGAATCAATAAGCCTATGCAGATAGGTTGCTAAGGCTGCGCCACCAGGCAGGTTAGTGATTATTCTGCATGTATTGTAATATAAAACAGGTGAGAGAGCCTGAAAGAAAGCATTGTAGCCCAATAATAGAGCCATAAAATGCCCTGAATAAGTCCTCTGCATGTACTGTTATATAAAATAAGTCAGAGAGCCAGAAAAAGAGTGTTCTAACCTATTAATAAAGGTATAATATGTCTTGAATATGTCTTCCACATGCACTGTAATATCAAATAAAGGAGAGAGCCTGTGGAAAAGTGTGTAATAAAGGTATAAAACCCGGAGTGTGTCTGCGTCACTTACTTTGAAATGTTATTGTACCCTTGCATTATACAAATAGTACTGTTTTAATAAGTGCTGGCAACCCACAGTTGGGCAGTCCCATCTAAAGTGGTTGATGGAAGTGCTAGCAGCTGTGAAGTATATATACAGTCCTCAACAGTCAGTTACTGGCTGGCATGCATAAGTAAATCTGGCACACGAGTAGCTTGCTAATTAGGTCCCTAGAAATGTGAGTGTGCTACACGAAATGTAGGGTTCTGCACAAATCTAACTGAAAATGTCATGTGAACACATCCAGATATGTAGATAAAGAAATATAAATACAATCAATAAATATGTAGCAGTAACATCTGCATCCTGGAAATTTAGTATGTCAGATATAGGTCAGGTATATAATGAACTAGCCAAACCCATTACACAACCTAATGCATGTTGCCAAGTGTAATAATACATGTAGGGGATATACACCCGCAGTCAATAGGAATGTAGTGTAGACTAAAAGTACTTATAAGATGTTAATTGAGGTTTCTTTCTACATCCTACTGTATGTGCATAAACAATGCAATTCCACAACTCAATGGGTATGTGTAATCTCAAAACATTTTTTGGGACATATGTCCTATTGTTCTATAAATATCTGCATTCACTTTGATGCATGTGTCCTGTTCAAACACCACAATCATGGTGGCCTGTTTTCACCAATCATCCCTGCATGCTGTTGGAATGTCCACTGTCGTTCAATATATGCATGTGTTATGCTTGCTGTTCAACTGTTGGAACCTTGGTGTGTTGGGTTAATGGGAATATTACTGCTTGCTGTTACACCTAATTTGGAATGCTGTTGTTTATGTTGTAATTAAACACACCTAATCACAGAACGTATGGGAAGGCCGGTTCCAGCGGACCCACCTGTCCGTCCTCAGCTGGCAAGTGCACCTGGCACCAGCAAGTCCGGTGCCCAGCCTGTGCTCCCCTCCTCCGTTGGTCCTGTGCCACCTTCGGGTGGAAGCGCTGCAGGAGATGGGGCTCGTCCCCCCTGCACAAGCGTGGGTGGAGAAGGGCCACCTATCACCTTTCGAAGGGTCCGGGTTGTGGTGCGTAGGGAGATCCAGCGTTCAGTCGCTGATCCCCTACACCAGCTCGAGGCGAGAGTGGCACATCTCACGGGTGAGCCTGCCCATCCTACGCAGCCCCCAGCACAGCCACCCTCGGGGCTGTGGTGACTGCCCATGGGTGGGGATCTCAGTTCCACTGTTATTATCTGTGGGCTCATGGGCTTGCGATTTCCAAACATCCGTCCCCGTCAATTGTGTTCACCCACCCCATGTGTCATACACCGACTGCCCCTGTATGCATCTTGTTTGTTTTGTCTGTTTACCTACCACCCCAAATATACCTACTTCCTCTACCTCACGTTCCACTCTCACCTGAAAAAAAAAAAAAAAAAAAAAGGGCAATCTGTACCCACAAAAAAATTATGCCCCATACATAGCTGCCCATTTTGCACACATGTCCGCTGGACATGTAAACTGATATTCCAATTGGCAGTACAAGATACTTTGTTGTCCTCACCCCTCTCTCAGGGGTGGAAGGCTTCAAATTTCACTCCAACGTTATTGCACATGCACAGCTGTTGCTGGTAAAGAAATGGGCAGCTATGGACCTTCCCTACACCCGTCCTGCACATCCCGAGCTTGTTTCCCTACTGTCTTTCCCTCTTTGTGCCCCCTTTTTCACCACTTTCCTATCGCCCCATTTTCTTTTCTTTCAAAGAAATTAGCAAGGGGGTTAGCGGGAGAAAGCACTTTTAAGCAGTAGTAAGCAGGATTAAGCGAGTGTGCACATGTGTGCGCTTAGCTAGGCGTCGCGCAAACCTGCTTACAACTGCTTAAAAGTGCCTTAGTCACTCTATGTCAGGGCTCTTGTTCTGCTCAGCAGCAAAATAAAATACCTCTGCCAGTCTCGAACCCCAGACCATTGACACAATAGACTGCATGAATTACCACTAAGCCACAGCAGATATACAATAACCTGGTGCTCAAATAAATATATCATGCATTACAATGACTGAATGTAAAGGAAAAATAGGAAGGCCATAACACAAAGCTTGTTCTGTGGATCTTTACCAGCAATTGTTGTGGAATGCATTACATGAGTGTGATATGAGAAGCAGCCATTCTAGCAGCAAATAATGTACAGAGGCACTTTACAACCCCCACACAGTATCACAGCAGGACAAACACTGGCAAATCTGATTACGGCAGAGGACATACTACCTAACTGTGACTACTTTACAGGGATGTCCCCGATTGTGAAACATATTTAAGCTGTGTCCCTCTGAATCCCACTGAAAAGTACTGATGTCAGTCAGAAAGGTGGGGTATTACACAATGAATACTGACAATAATAACAGTAGACACCGCTTGTACTTCATAAAAGGAGTACAAATCCATATGCACTGCTTCACACAAGTCTACACTTACTGTCTCTATTATGTGTAAGGTGTACTTCACTTTTAACTACCTATCCCTGACTCCATGCAAAGATGTATCTGGGTGTTTCATAGGCCTGTCAGAGGCACAAACACACAGGCATAGCAGCTATCCTGCTGTTACACACTCTGCAAATAGCTTTGGTAGGACATCCACAAGCATATCCTTATGTAGGAGTACAACACAGAAATACCAAAGGATGTAGCCATATACTGGTAGCAACTGACTGTAACAATGCCATTGTACTAGTGATGAAAACACCTATGGGTTGCACAGCAAAGAATAACAGTGTAACATTTGACTACCATCTGGATAGGTTCACAGTTGGGAACTATGCAGACAGGCCACCTGCCTTGATAAACCAACAGGTACACACCAATCCTTAAAGTCCAGTAAGATAATATTCACACAATAATACATAATGCTCTCTGTATGTCAGCAACCCCCCCCCCAAATTTTAAATACACTTGTGTGTTTAGGGTCTACCAAGGATGTAGGTAGGCATACACAGTACTGGAATTGTCCAGTTGTCCTGTAACCTTGTGATAATGTCAACAATAAAACCACAAACCCTGCAGAAGTAAGTACATTAATATTAACAGTATAACAGTTCAGAAACAGTTCATGTGCCAAAAGAATACTTCTCAATAACTACATTTGTATGGCAGTTAATTATATGAGTAGAAAAGAAACTACATAGTCACATAAATGTTGTGTAAGCATTTGTAGGGGTGAGTTAAACTGTGCACTGATAGCTCTGTACTGCAAGTGGCAACAGTCAGGTCTGAGTACAACATGTACATCACTGTCTACACCTCTAGCTTCAGATACAAGTATACCAACCTTCTGACTTGCACAACAGTGGCCACAGCAAACAAGCATGGGCCCCACTCTGGAAATCTGAAAGGGCTACGCCTACATATCTTAGCAATTTATAGCATTGGGTTGCTATGACAGTGAGTACTGCAATTACCACACAGCAGGCTGTAGGCATTTACCAAATGCTGGGCACCAACTGGTGCAGAGGGCATCACATGCACATGCGCAGATACCTATAAAAGCAAACTGTACTTGCTATCCCCACATGCAATCATTACAGTGCACGTGTCAGCAACTCTAGAACCCCAGAAGAGTAGTGACAAACTTTATTACTTATTAAAGAAATCTTTACTTAAGTAAATAATATATTTACTTATTTAAAACCTAAATATATTAATTAAGAAATAAAACTTAATTAATAACTAATAATAACAACTAAGTAAAAAACTTTATTTAATAAATAAAAAAAAAAACTTTGAAAAGCATACACAGACGAACCTGAAAGTGAGTAACAGGTATGTAACAGATTTGTAGTTACCGGCAAGTAGTAGATATTTATGAATAGTATTGTACATACTCAGAAACATGCATATGTGGCAGCAGTAGGTATGTATGCAGTGATGCCATGCATAACTACTGCCATGGACAAATTAGTGTGTAGCTGTGTGCAGTGGGACATAACTGTGACATATGTATCGCAGCATTATATGTCGAACATCTGAACATGTTATCTATGGTCTGTACAGTACTGCATATAATGGCAGTTTGGGGGAGTAGTGCAAACACCTATATAAACTTGGATGTTTATGAATAGTACTGTACATACTCAGAAACATGCATATGTGGCAGCAGTATGTATGTATGCAGTGATGCCATGCATAACTACTGCCATGGACAAATTAGTGTGTAGCTGTGTGCAGTGGGACATAACTGTGACATATGTATATCAGCATTACATGTCGAACATCTGAACATGTTATCTATGGTCTGTACAGTACTGCGTATAATGGCAGTTTGGGGGAGTAGTGCAAACACCTATGTAAACTTGGATGTGACAGAGTAAGACATGCATGATAGTAACATAATTTGTAGCTTAGCATTGGCAACTGCTGTACCAGGCTAGTATAGTAGTGTTAGCATTTGCAGCTATATATACTCCCTGTACTATTACTGTATACACACATACGACAACTGTCCATGTTGTAGCAAGGCCCAACAGGTCATCCGTGAGGTGTACGGACTTACAACAGTGTGGACCCTGTGTGTGTATGGCACACACATATGGAGAAATATTTATGTGTCTGATAAATTAGCATCTGAACATGTGCATAGAGCAAGGGACATACTGCTACTGTTTGTGATGGGTCGACATTTATATGTTGGTGCAGGTTGTTATGTGCATTTTTATATGTAGGTTGTAGCGTGTGGCAAACAAGACAGCATACAGTGCTGGCATATGACATGTGGTGTTTAAACGCCGTGGGTATGATTTGTTAGGTTTTTAGTCTTCCAGATAGGGGTTCCTGCTAAAGGTACATGGGCTGAGAATACCTTCCATGCATTCTGCACAAGACTGTGCAATATCATTACATAACTGCATCCCTCTCAACCTTTTCATAATTGATATTCCCACCATGAAAGGTGGACTGTATATGTGTCTATATGTGTATCTATATGTACACCAATGGATGTTCATATGTACGCTCAAGCTCAATGTTGTAAACGTACTGCCATCCCTCTTGTTAAAAACCCTGTACCCATGAACTACCACATAGGTGGTAGTCTACTCAACACCGAAAGTGTGATAAGAGACTACGGGACACAGGTGGACAGTAGTGTCCCTATTGATAATCACAGTGCCACACTAGTCATGTAAACTGAGTACGGTCCACATGTCATCAGAAAAGGTGTGTCATCCATGGAAAAAGAGGTCAGTGTTCCACTGTACTCATCAGTCATAACACCCATCATAGAGTACAATGGCCCTGTTGGTATGTACCTCAGAAGACATCCACAGCGACTGCAGACGCCAGACACATACCTCACAAAGAGTATTACCAGACTCAAACAGATGCCCTATGCAGACTGTCTTACAAAACCACAGCTACACTGTGTTGCATACCGCCTACCCAGAGGCAACCTCTGCCTAACATACAAAGCTATGCCAAACCCACAGGTGTTGGACATGCTCCATATAAACAGATTAAACTCCATACAAGCTACACACTGTACTGATCTAAACCCTGTAACATCAAAAAGTAGAACATGCTGGAGTGGTACATTATCATCTCAAACACATACCATACTCTGGAACTAACCACCTATCAACAGCAAATGAAGGTCCTCATTAGCAGTTGTCATGAATAATCATGATGAGTGGATGTGAGATAGGAAACACAACCGGGGAATCACCTCTGTGGCTCTGCAGGACAGGGGCACATGAACCTACATTACATGGGTGTTGAAGGGCAGGGTACCATATAGCTAGGCTTCCATAGGCCCTACGGATAATAGCCTATTAGCTACCTAGGACCAGATACACACATGCATGTACTTGTTGCATTACTTGCTATGTAAGGTTGACTGGGTGTGATGGTGAATGTGTAGGCGAATGTGTCAAAGTTGTGTAGATGTGTGATAGCCTAGTGGGAAACTGTGTATATCATGGTATGTAGTGTTGTAGCTCTAATCCCAGCAAAAGATACGTATGCTATTGCTAGGCAGGAAAAGCAGTAAGGCATATGGTGTGACATAGTCCCATGGTGTTGACCGGAGTGTGCCATTATAGGCTTAAGCAGTACATGTATGCTTATTGATTGTTAACACTAGTGAATACAAATCTCGTATGAACAGTAGTACTACCTGAAGCTGTAGGCCTAAACAGCACAGTATGGTTTATATCTACATTGCTTGGAAACACTGTTTTGTTTATTACCTGTAGTCCTCACACATTACATACCTCAGGCATGAGGTTTTGTAGGTGCTGACACACAGTACTGTATGTTACACAGGTAAAACTAATCTGGGTTGCCATACTTTTGTGTCTTGTAGGTATGTCTGATGTGTGTGTGGGTACGCCTGTAACATGGCCTTGGTGGTATGTGTGTCACAGGATATATGTGCATATCTAGCAACATGTATAATGTAGTACAGCAGTATGCCACCTATAGTGATGAATGTGCACATTTGTTACTGAGGGGTTTGCTATCAACAAGTAGCGTGGTGTACTGGTAGTACTTTAACTGCACTTTACATTAATTTCAATGGATGACGAATGTCTGCATGCATTAGCTTCATATACACTCCCTGTGGCTAGGTGAAGCATTGTGTCACATACAGTGTGCCGTGTACTGTTGTATAGTCTTACATACTGGTTTCACTTTGTTGCTGTGCAGAACATGGTTTGGTATATAGTATGTGCCAGGCACTGTCAGGCAGTTGTGGGCTGAGCAGTCCTATGTGGTATTAAAGGTGTGTATCTATTGACAGCCAATAGGCTGCTATATATGGCACTTCATTGATGTCTGTACTTTAGCATGTTAAGTGTGCCACATGACTTGCTCACTATTACTGTTTTATTGTCTTCCAGGAATATGTCTCACAAAAAAAAACTGATTATTCCCCTGAGGAGGAGGAGGAGGTAATCTTTGATGCCCTGATACATAATTACAACTTGCTGTTCTCCAGATCCAGTCAGGACCAGCATGGACGCACTGCTCTGTGGCAGGATGTTGTCCGTTGGGTGAATGATGTAGGCATGCATAGCCAGACTTATGAGCAGGTACGCCATCATTGCATTGATTTAATCAGACATGTCCGGCTGCATGCCTCCGATGTCAACAGACAACAGCTTGCCACAGGTGGTGGTGCATCAACACATCCCCCCCTCACCAGAGTGGATGAGCTGCTCCTCAGCGTGGTGGCTCCTGGCCAACCAGTACAACAGACGTGTCATCATGGAGGCCGGAGTCACCCAGCACGTAGATACAAAGCGTGCAGGTAACATGGCATATCTGTAGACTACTGTTAGATCAATTGTTAGAACATGCATTTATCAGATGTGTACTGTGTATTCAGAAGATGTGGAGCCTGGTGTCATGCAAAACTGATAATTTGGAACATAATTTGTATGCCTGTGACTGTCACCTCTTGTACTACTGTGAAACTGCAAACACACAGCAGCAATGCCATAGTTGTTGACACTGACAAACTGTCTCATATCCTTGTAGGTCCCTCTGGTGTGATAGCAAGACAGCACACCCATGCTGGTGAGTGTTCTACATTTAATATAGCATATAACATGTGCATATCATGGGATACTTGTAGGCCATATACACATGTAAAACACCTACACATAATGCATGCTCTGCATGTTCTCTCTGGGACTATGCACATCCCAGTAACATGAGTATCCCCCTCAAACACATGCAATACACAGAGCATCCCAACCAATTGTGGTACACTATAGTGGACATTGTATAGGCAGAGTCAATACACATGCACACAACATACACCACTTTGTCATATGCCGTAAGTGTTAATATGATACACATGGTGTATGTAAGACACCTGCTGTAAGGTCATACTCCAGTATCCCAAATGTCATCAACACACCACACATACTATACCTGAGGGGTAGAGGCCTATCATGGGGCGGTGTGGCACGCTTCAACACACAACACATTCATGTTAGGCAATGCTCCCTATTGAACACCTTACATACCCATGTAACAACTGGTTGTGAAATGGTTAATGTAGCCAAAGTGGTGCAGGTCAGGTACAGTAAGATAGTTGCCAGTGTGACATACATTAGTGGCCTTGAGTGACCACATGATGCTGCCTGATGATGGCTCATGGTACTACACTACATCTGCAGGAATTGCTCAAAGGTCTTTGATATTTCATTTTTTGCAAATTGTAGCAGTGAATGGCTCTTTTATTTGGCAACATGTATTTGTGACTCTTTCTATGTTGGTCAAACATCTCGTCCTTTAAGACTACGGATATCTGAACATATGAGCAATATTAAAAATAAGAAAACAAATAATGCATTGTACAAACATCCTTTAAAACATCACACTGCTAATTTTTCTTTTATGGTGATTGATGTGGTTAAGGGTATCAAATTTAATAAAACAGGATGGCACTCAAGG
Source organism: Protopterus annectens (assembly GCF_019279795.1). Taxonomy (NCBI): domain Eukaryota; kingdom Metazoa; phylum Chordata; order Ceratodontiformes; family Protopteridae; genus Protopterus; species Protopterus annectens. The sequence continues at coordinate 1,059,259,254 of NC_056725.1, read as the reverse complement.
TTAGATACTAAGGAAAAGAAATGGATTACTAAACTAGGTGCTCTTTTTTCACCTGGATTAAATGAATATTTTTAATTGAACCAATGGGATTTGTCTAAACACTATTTAAGTTGAATCAATTGACTTTGTGTTTTTTGTCACTGAAGAAGGCTGTGCTTTTTTGCCAGCCGAAACCGGTCTGAGTTTTTTGATGTTTATTTAACATTCAATATTTTTTATTGGATTCATTTTGGTTGCTGGCTTCATTTTGGCTGTGTGGATGCTTTTGCTTTAGTTGCCGTGCAACCTGTCTTCGTGCAGGAGGATTTGTTTGACTGGTACACTTCGTTTTACTTCCTGCTGGGTGCCATGGATCCGATGCTGGCTGTGTGATTTATCTGCAGCTGTTTCTTTTTTCTTTTTTCGTCTCTATTTGGTTCTATTTTTGCTTTCAAGTGCCATCTGGATTATATTTGGATCCTTACTACAACGTAAGATTTGTTGGGATGTGTGATTTGTTTTGTACAAGTACTTACATGGCTTTGTTCCTGTCGACGTATTTTCAGGCTAATTTGGCGTTTCTTCATGAATAATTCACAGGACTACTAACCCGATGTGTATATATTTATATTGGGGTATAGTTTATAGTGTATTTTTCACATGAAGTTTTGAAGATGGCAGGGATTTAGATGTTTTCGAAGCTTTTTCTTTAAAGCTTGATTCTGGTTTTTTGGGCGTTTTATTTGTTATTAGCAATTTTACTAATTGGGGCTTACAATACATTATATATGGGCCTGGCGCTTGGCAATCAGTGTCTACAGTTATGTGATTTATGGACAACTTGATTCGTGGGAGTCGTGGTGGTTGTTCATAATATCTTTCTATCATCTTGTGACATTGTTACGAGGCCTGTGGGTCAATTTATTTAAATACCAGTTTCTATCATTTATTGGACTAGGTACTGGGTGTGTTTTTTTCTACATACTCATTCTACATAACCATTTGGGATAATCATTTTTTGGGACTATTCGTTTTGTTTTGGAGTTTCTTCCACATCACATTACGGAGTACAGTTTGCGATTAGAACTGTTGCCTTGCTGAATTGTCATTCTCTTTTGGACCAAGAATTTATGAACAGAAACGCTTATGGATTACATCAATGCTTTATGTGAAGTTTTGAAACAACAGGGACTATTGTGGACACTTGTGAGGAAACTATTGAACAATAAGTATAATATGATTTTCAGTATTGTTAATTTTTTTGTATCCTATGTATACTGGATTGGTCTAGCCTCATTGTGATTCTTTTTGGCTTATTAGACCATTTCGAGTTGCAGGCTTCGGTTTTTCAATATTGAGTGACTTTTGAGTTTAGTAACACTCTTTTTCTTAATACATACTGAAGGTCCTGCTGCCTCTCGTTTTTAGTATTATAGCAAGATTTTGATTGGTGCACATTTTTCACATGCCAGTTAGTTTTCTTTTTGGGTCATATATCCAATATAGAGGCCTTTTGCCTTTTTTATTTACAATATACAGGTATTGGTTTTGGCTGCCTTTGCTTAGGCTATGTATTTCAATCATTTGATTGTTTCATCTTTCAAATCATTTTGAAAACTATTGCTGTTAGCTTGATCAATGCATGTCAACTGGGGATGCTAAATGTTTCTCACAATTGTTGCCCTTGTCTATAGTATAAGTCTATTTACAACAGGTTTATACCTGAATTTAGTATTTTGCACAGCCCCCCCCCTTGTATTTTACATTTGGGTTGGATAAGTGTTTCTTAACATAACATAATTTTTGGTGTATGTTTCTATCTACCAACATATGGGTTATATTTTATTTATTTATGATAATATTCCATCCAGTGGATGGTAGTATATATCATCTATTAAATTTTATTAACATGTTTGGTCTCAATATTTGTGAAGATTATAGCTTTGCAATTTGTAGTGAGTGGTCAGGGTTGGCCCCCTGATTTTCTGAGTAAGATCTAATTGAATTTTCATTATTGTTTTTGGTGAAATCATTTGCAACCAATATATATTATATATACAAACATATTTTTTGCAATATTGCCCAAGTCTTTTTGCAGTGTTACTATATATTTGTTATTTCTCATTTTACATGTCATTAAGCATATATTGTTTTTGACCATTGGTATTTGGCTATATTTGTCTCTGGGAACGTAGCAATACAAGACAGGTGATATTGGCCTGTCCTTCAGAGCTATTATTGTTCCCTTCATATTGACGTGGCTATTTTATGTGAAGCCATTATTGTCATCTCTATTAACGGACAAAATGGACCTTTTCAATTTGGTTTCAGGGCTTTCTGCTGATAGGGCAGATTTGAGTGCATTTGGTCTTTGTGCAGGTTCTATTAGCAATTCTTCTAATGACCCCTTGGGATCTGAGCCATCATGTAGTCTGGCCTTTGATAATCTTTATAAGCATTTAAAATTGTTAAGATCTAGTGTTTGGCATTCCAAACTTTTCAAAGCTTATATTGTAAAAGGAATTACACCAAGGGGTCTCAGAATTCAAATTCAACCACATGTGGGGCATCCAGATGAGGAGCTCAATAACCAATGGTCTAATATACAACAGCATGCTACTATGTCATTTTTTGAAGCTTTGGATAAATATTATGACAGAATTATTGATTCTGAAATTAACACTGTAACAGACTTGTGCAATGATGTACAAAAATTTGAGGGTGAAATATTCTTTAAGAAATATCTTAATAAGGTGGCCAGTGATCTCACCAACCTTGAAGAACAGTTAAAATCTAGAAAGATCAAAAAATTTAAGCGGGATCTAAATGATTATCAGGGAGCTAACCCTTTCAGTTTTCCTTCCAAACATGTTCGGTTTAACCCTCATCCGGTTAAAACACCAAGAAGAAAGAGACCTAGATCCATATTACGTAACAAATCTATAACAAATGGATCATCTACTGATGATCCTTCATCATACACAGATAATGATATACAGCCAGCATCGGATTCACCAAACCCCAAAAGAGCCCAAGGCTTTGTCCCTTTATGGGGAAATACAAACGTGGTGGCAGAAAACACAAAAAGAATCGAGAACATTCAGAGTCTGTTAGAAATGGTAATACAGAAATAAGCAATGTGAACTCAAATGTTCTAAATCTGTCCGATTGTGTTTTGTCTTCATCACAAGTGGCTATTTTGAATAAAGGCTTAACTTTTATCCCTGGGTTTGTTATTTCTGAGGACCAATTGGTCCAGGATGTCTTGTCATTTTGTAGAATTCTTAATTTGAAATTACAGTTTGGAGATGGGGATGCATCTTATGATCATAATAAATTTATTTATCATAAATCTAAATATCTTCCTCCAATGCACCCCATTGTTCATTTGTTTCAGAATATGATTCTCAAAGATCTACATTTTGAAAGTTCTGATATTCGTTTTAAACCCAATAATTTATCATCTAGTGAAAAACAGGCTATTGTTGAATTACAACAAAACAAGGATTTGGTTATTATTTCAGCAGATAAAGGTGGGGCAGTCGTGGTTATGAACTGGTCGGATTATGACAAGAAGGCCAGGAGACAACTTTCTGACAAACGGTACTATGCTGAAATGTGTTTAAATCCTACGCATAGGTTTAAGAAACAGATTGATGAGATTCTTATTAGTGCTAGAGATACTGGCCTCATAACCACTTCAACATTACAACAACTTACTATTCAGGATCCTATTAATCAATACATTTATTTTCTTCCTAAGATTCATAAAAATCCTGTTCATCCCCCAGGTAGGCCTATTGTTTCTGGTCGAGGTTATCTTACAGAACCATTATCCTTGTTTTTGACTAAACATCTTAAGCCTTTGTTGTCATTTGTTCATTCTCGTTTGCAAGACACGACTGAATTTTTACACATTATATCTGATGCACAATTGGAACCTGGTTGGCTGATGTGTACACTTGATGTTAGTTCCCTGTATACGAATATTCCACATCAGGTTAGGCTTGAAGCGCTAACTCACTGGCTTAATATAGCCCATCTATATGAACAAGATTTCAATTCCTTTCTTTTTGGTCTCGCAGAGCATGTCCTTACCAACAATGCTTTTTTCTATCAGGATATTTGTTTTTGGCAAACCAAAGGAACAGCTATGGGAGCATCATTTGCTCCTATTTATGCCGACCTGTTTATGGCTTATATAGAAGAACATATTATCTATAATAGTAGCCATAATATTTACCTTTCAGAAATTGATATCTGGAGGCGGTATTTGGATGATTGCTGGATGGTGTGGAGGGCTGATGTTGATTATTTAACTGAATTTGTCTCATATTTAAATGATAATATATGGGGCTTACAGTTTACTGTCAATTATCATGCTGACACAATAACTTTTTTGGATGTGTTAATAACAAGACAACCAGATGATACTCTTAGTACACAGGTTTTCAGGAAATATCCTGAATACAACACAGTCCTTCACGCATCCAGCTTTCATCCTCCACACATTGCCAAAAACATACCTAAATCACAGTTTATACGTTTGAGGCGTATATGTTCTCAGGAGTATTCTTTTCAAGAAGACAGATGTGATTTAATCAACAGATTTCGTGTAAGGGGATATTCTATGGGACATGTTTTGCGGGCCAGCAATTGGGCCAATACTTTATACAGGCAGGAACTGTTAACTTATAAACTGAGGGATCAAAGGACCACACAGCCAATCAGGTTTTTAACAACATATGCTACGAATTCAGATGTACTCATGAATAGTGTACAGAGAAATTGAAAGATTTTGTTAAGTGTACCGGAATTATCAGATATATTACCGAACAAATGTTTATTCTCATTTCGCAAGGGCAAGAATTTAGCCTCATGTTTTAATCATTATAAACATAAACATCATGCTAGTATTGCACAATTTTCACAAACAACTATCACGGGGGAACCTTTGGTGGGGTGTTTTCCCTGTGGTCATTGTAGTAATTGTGGTAAAATTGTCAAATCTAAGGAATTTACTAGCAGGAATTGCTCAAAGGTCTTTGATATTTCATTTTTTGCAAATTGTAGCAGTGAATGGCTCATTTAATTGGCAACATGTATTTGTGGCTCTTTCTATGTTGGTCAAACATCTCGTCCATTAAGACTGTGGATATCTGAACATATGAGCAATATTAAAAATAAGAAAACAAATAATGCATTGTACAAACATCCTTTAAAACATCACACTGCTAATTTTTCTTTTATGGTGATTGATGTGGTTAAGGGTATCAAATTTAATAAAACAGGATGGCACTCAATGTTAGATACTAAGGAAAAGAAATGGATTACTAAACTAGGTGCTCTTTTTTCACCTGGATTAAATGAATATTTTTAATTGAACCAATGGGATTTGTCTAAACACTATTTAAGTTGAATCAACTGACTTTGTGTTTTTTGTCACTGAAGAAGGCTGTGCTTTTTTGCCAGCCGAAACCGGTCTGAGTTTTTTGATGTTTATTTAACATTAAATATTTTTTATTGGATTCATTTTGGTTGCTGGCTTCATTTTGGCTGTGTGGACACAAAAGTACCTCACCAAGTGGATCTGGGGACTCACACAGATGCAAAAAACACACGAAAGTCACCACACGTCAAGATTTTATGAAGCTTTCAGGTCTACACCCTTCCTCAGCATATAAAAAATACATCCATTCATTACTTTTAAATAGAGGATTAATTCTATCACATGATTAAGCCAGCCAAAATACTTAAAGGAACATGAACAATTAACCTATCCTAAACATTAGTTAAAATCTAACTTTTATAAGCATTCATTGAAAACATTCATTAAAAAAATTGTTATAAATACTAAACATTTACATATACAGTATAAAATATAAAAATGTAAACAATATATAAACATATAGGAAGTAACAGAGCCACAAACATTCAAAGATATTGTTTTTGCCTATTTATCAAAATTGGTTTTATACTAACAGCACTATTAAGACCAGGTGGTTTATCTGCTTGTAAACAAACTATCCATTCATATTCCCTTGTTTGTAGATAGTTATCTAGATCATCTCCCCTTGGTCCTAGAGTTAACACACAAATAACTCTAAATTTAAAAGTGTGATCTGGGAAGTCCATTATATGCCTATACAACCCATTTGATTCAACTTTTCTTTTCATTTCAGACTTGTGCTCTATTATTCTATCCTTTAATTTCCTACAAGTTTGTCCCACATAAAATACATTGCATTGTGTGCACGTTGCTAAATAAACTAATTTTGTCGTATTACAGTCAGCCCTACATTTAAAGGTGAATTCTTCATTTGTTAAGGGATGTTGAAAATATCCTATTGTTTCTTATATATCCATACAACAAGTGCAATTATGACACTTATATGTTCCTATTTTAGTTGGTATATTTTTTGGAACATCAATAAAATCTTTATAACAGAGCATCTGTTTTATTGATTGCCCATTCCTGTAGGCAAATCTAGGTCTCAAACCCAGGATGTCCCTCAATTCTGGTTGGGCCATCAGTATCACCCAGTTCTTTTCAATAATCTTACGAACTTTTATGGTGTTGGTGTTATAACTTGTAACAAATCTTACAACATTATCTTTTATTTTATTTTCACCACCTTCTGTTATTTGATCTTGATGTTCCGTATTTGTGAATCCAAAGATAGGTTTATATATGTTTTTTCTTCCTTGTATAACCTCATCACATGCTTGATTTACATCTGTTAACAAATAACCACTTTTCACAAATTCATCCTTCATTTTATTAAGCTGCTCTATAAAACTATTTTCCTCAGTAGTAAGTCTACTAACCCTTATTAATTGCGACTTTAAAATTCCCTTGTAAATATGTGGTGGGTGCATACTGTTCATCTTAAGATATCTTCCAGCATATACTTCCTTCTTATGTACCCTAGTTACTACTCTATCATAGTTTTTCTGAATACTCACATCTAAAAAAAACTATCTCATGTAATGAGTATTCCATTTTAAACTCAAAAAAATCTGTAGTACTATTCAAATACTGCACAAAACTCTCTAATTCAAGTACTGTCCCTGAACACGTAAAAAACCAATCATCTACAAATCTACAATAACTATTTAGCAAATGGCTAAATCTATTAGTTTCATTCATTACATATTCCTTTTCCCAAATATATAGCACCATATTGGCAAAACTATTGGCCACTGATGTTCCCATGGCCACCCCATTTAGTTGTTGATATGGCGTTCCATCAAAAATAAAAATATTTTTTGTCAACACCAACTCAAGTAATGAACATACATTTTCTATCTCACGTGGTTGAAGCATAGATTCCATCATTAACAATTTTCTAATGGCATCTATTCCATATTCTATCGGGATGACTGTAAATAATGATGCTATATCCAGTGTAACTAGAAAAAAGTTCATCCCTACTTCTTTTCTTCTATACCACGTATCAAACTTTTCCAAAAAGTGAAATGTATCCTTTAGTATGGTAGTACATTTGGGTAAGTATTTAGCCAACACTCTTTGCAAGTATATAGATATAGGTTCTGTGACCCACCCTTTTCCTGAGACTATAGGTCTCAAAGGGGGGTCACTCATAGATTTGTGTAATTTTGGTATTCCATAAATTTGAGGAATTTTAGGGCATGGGACAGTAAAATAAGTTAACAATTCTATAGAAATATCATGTGTTAGATGCATGTCATATACTGCTAAATTCACTTATGCTATATGGTTCTTTACATCTACAAATTATATTTTTTTAAAATTTGTGTCATCAGACAGAAAGTTTTTAAACTTATCCATGTACCATGCTTTGTCCATTATTACTGTGGCCCCTCCCTTGTCCGCTTGTTTTAATATTATATTCTCATCCTTCTTTAGTTGTTGAAGTGCCCTATAGTCAGTATAAGACAAATTAAACTTGGTTTTGTTAAGTTTCTTGACCCTTTGGTCAGCATATACATTTCTAAGTTCTACTTCCACTAATACCGAAAAAGCCACGATTACTGGTGAAAGTTGCAGTATAAACGTACTCAGTTTTCTAAAAGTTGAATGAACATCATGCATCTGTTTAAACATTAATTTAAACATTAAATTTCTAGCAAATAGCTTTACATCTGTTATTACATCAACTATAGTGTCAGTAAATGTAGGGATGAATTTCATCCCGTTAGCTAATAGTTCATAATGTTGATCTGCTAAAGTCACTTTAGAAATATTTACAGTACCTTTATATAAATGACCATACAGTCTTATCTGCGAACTGCTTTGTTGGGTAGTTTGGGACTCTCGTTCTTCCTCTTCATTGCTAGCGTTGAATGCTGTATGGTCTTTTCTATAGTAGATTGCTTCTTCAGCTGCAATGGGATTTTCTCTGGTTCTTTCAATTGAAACGGTAAAAAAGAAGAGATTTCCATCTGCTTGCGTTTTTCCTTTGGTCTCACATCTGTTGTCATCAAATTCTGCACCGATAGCGTACTCGCTTTGCTCGTTGTCTTACCAGTCATGGTGGAATCACTGGAGATCGAGCTCCCTTCAACCCTTTCTTCATTAGGCCGACTTGGCTCTCGTTGTGTAGCCAATGCCGGAACAGAGTTTGACACACCTTCCATGCGCTCATCAGGATTGGTGGTTATGTCCGTTGGCGTTGCCGGTATCTCAAACGCATCCAGCTGATCTAGAGTTCCTCGCGTTGTCCTGCCATCCCTGTTCATCGTATTAATTATTTTATGGTGATTTGTTGCCTTTTTATAGTCAAATTTTGGCCAAGAGAAGATACGGCCATTTTTAAAATCTTCTATGTCACGCTGGAGTTTACGTTTCTTCTGAACCTCCAGTTTACTATCCAGGACTTGGATTCTACTCACAAACGCCTGGTATTGTTCATTCAAAAAGTCTGTAGTTAACAATTTCACCATATCTTTTTCCAGCTTCTCTATTTCTTGACCAACATTTATACTATATGTGTGTTGAAAATCAGGTTCTATTCTTACTGCAGTGCTCACCTTTGTGTCATAACTCGACAGGGATTATGCTGTGCCTGCAGGGTTTCCATGAGATACTTTGCATAGACTTATCAACATTTCTTCATACAGGCTGACCAGTGCAATACTGTCATGGTTTAGTGGTTCAGTACTATGACTGTAGTGCACAGTATCCTGGGTTTGAGGCCTGTTACTGCTTTATATTTTTATACTGAGCAGACCAGACTGCTTAAGGGCCAGTAGAGCAAATATGAGCATGTTGGCTTTTGTTCAGCTATGCCCAATGTAGACCATGCTTGTCCAACATTGCTCAACTTTAACCAACATTGCTCAACATTGACCACAGTTGTGCTAGTGTTAGTGTGTGCAATTGCTTTACATATACTAAATGGTGGTGAAAGCTGTTTAGCACTGCTTTATATTGCTTAACACATGGCAATCATGCCTCACGTGGTTCTGCAGGGCTGCCTATGTCGGATGCACATACTGCACTCCCTATACATGTTTGGAAACAGGTAGTGTCAAGTTAGGCATCCCTTTTACTATATGCGTGAGTCAGAGAGAGGTATCATTTCCAGGGTTCCTACTCAGCCAGTATATGTGCTATGCGTTGCCTCTTTGCCAGGGCCAAAGCATACTGGGCACGCCTCCTTCTGCCTACTGGGGCAGGCTCAGGTTGTTCCTCCTCCGAGTCACGCTCTGCCTGTGATGGCCTTGGCAATGGTGGGGGGCTGTGTGGCCTGGGCCTATGCTGCTCCTGTTGCAGCTGTTTTTGCAGGATCATATTATGTAGCATAGCACATACCATGACAATTTGGGTACATGTAGTTGGTGAGTACGGCAAGGCTCCACCAGATGTGTCCAGGCACCGGAACCATGACTTGAGCAGGCCAAACACATGCTCGATTACATTTCGTGTTTGTGCGTGTGCCTCATTATGGCATTCCTGTTCAGGTGTGTGTGCGTTTCTGATGGGTGTCATCAGCCACGGCTCCAGTGCATAGCCAGCATCCCCCACTAAGTGACCATGAGGGATGTTCCCATTGGCAAATGTCTGGTACAGCTGTGTCAGATGCCAGATATGGGAATCATGGTAGCTTCCAGGGCAGCCAGCACACACATTCAGTATTATGCCCTGGGCATTACACACGACCTGTCAGTTGATGGAGGGGAAGCCCTTGTGGTTGAAGTAGATCCTACCCCGCTCACCGGCTGGTGCTTTGATGCATATGTGCATGCAGTCTATTGCACTGCTATTTGCTGGAAGAGATGCATATGGCTGGCCAATACCTCATGGGAACTGGGGAAATATACATGATCACCGACATGTGCTGACATGGCATCCAGGGACTGGTGCAGTACCCTGGATACTGATGCCTGTGATATCCCCATATCACCAGTTGGTCTCTGGAAGGTACCTGTTGCTAATATTCTTAGGCCAACACATACTTTGGTTTCCACTGGGATGGGTTCCCCTCTGTTGGTTCTGTGTGTGAGGTGTGGCCTGCACAGCTCAACAATTTGCTGCAAGAGGTCTCTGTCCACTCTATAGCGCTCCACTATCTCCAGCTCATGTAGCCCCTGATAGGTTACCCTGGGCCTGTACACTCTTCTCCGCCTCCTCACTGTGGGTTGTTCAGCAGCATTCGCATTGTCACCACCCTCAGCATGTTGCATATGTCACCTTATAACAGCAATGGCAGCCCCTAACATTTCTTTGTCTCAGTAAAGCTTTTTCAGTTTTCACTTCTATTAGCTTACTGCAGTGTTGCAGTGTCTCTTGAGAGAAACATAGTGGAATGTTGTTTGCAGAGTTTTAAGTGCTGGGCTGGGCTAGTGTACTGCCTGTGTTATTGCCTGATTCTGATTGTTTTCACCTGCTAGCTCTGCTAGTACTCCCTGGTTAACTTCCTACTATTTGTTGTGCTTCCTTTTTCCTTTCTGTTTCCTCAGGGGGGCAGCGCCGTGCACACCAGCTCACACGCACGCACACATGCTTACACGGACTACAACTTGCTTACTCTTGCTAAAACACACGCACACCGGCGCAAACGCGCTTACACAACTTTAAACAGCCTTAAACATGCTTACTCCAGCTTAAACGCATACACACAGGCATACACATGCGGCGCGCACACAGTCTTACTCGAATGTACAGGCGCGCATACACGTTGCGGGCACTTCAACAAGAAATTTAAGTATTATCCACGGCATACACCTTCAATTTCTTGCCTTTAGCTAGGCTACCTGTTGACACACCTCTTCCAGTGATGTGTAACTGACAGCAGACATATGCCACTCTGCTCCAATGAGCTTCACTTGTTTCATACATACCCCCCTCGTGATGTCACTTATCTTTTACTCTGTTACTCCCCTTATCCTACTCCTACACTCCCACTGACTGTGCTCATTTGCTATGTAGACTTGGGATTCACTATCCTAACCCTCATTTCAATAGGATTGCCTGCTAATGCTTGGTTACATCTCTTAGACTGAGCTTCCCCCCTTAGCAACCTCTACTTGGTAGCCATGTTGTCTTCAGCCTGCCATTCCCTTGCATTGTAAATTAAGAATTACAATAAAATCCACATTTGTGGATTTTAATTATTGGTTTTCTGCTTTTTAGAGAGCAGAGTGTTTGCGTGGCGCTGTGCTACGCTTAAACACTGGAGACTGGGATAAAAAAATTATTTTATTTTGCATTGGTGAACATTGCCAATGACCGTATTTTTGGCCATTGGCATGCTTCCTCAACTGGATGCATCCTTTTTTTGGAGCTGTCACGGCTCCGTTTTGCTATTTGCAGAACCGTACTCAGTTGTCAACGGAGTACATTTCTGCAAATAACACTACTCTTACTCGGACAGGTTCGGGTTTCCTGGATCGCAAATTTACCTCATTTGCATAGCTTTCACCTGCAATTGAGGTGATTTGCATATCCAAGCCCTGTCCGTGTAAGACTCGTTTTAGGAGCTCTGTTGCACACCCCTACCAGCTGTTCCTGGATCGCTCGGCGGACATGTTGGCTGCATGGAGTCTTACTCTACTCTTAGACACCATGCAAGCCTTCATGAATCCGGCCCATTATCTCTCAGTTTCAGTTCAATAGGAAACAAAATGTCTAGAGCTAGAAGTTTTTCTATTGTCTTGAAAGAAATTACTAGGTTTAACGTGTAAAGTGTTTTACTGTTTTACAACTTCCAAGATCTGGCAAATATCTAAGAGATATGCATTTTTAACTCAGAAATGTTAAAATTCTTTTAGTTTCTGTTTTAGCCTGGGAACTGAAGTCAGGTGGCAAAGTGCTGTCAGCCAGGCTAACCCAGCAGTAAAATGTGATACTGATTTAAAAACTCTCTGAGAGAGAAAGACTGTGCATTTTGTATTTTGTCTTGGACCTAGCAAGAACATCCACTCATCATCATCATCTTCTGCATTTGCCTTGCTGCAAAGTAAGATTTAGGGCATTGTATATCTTTTAGATATAGATAGGAATATAGTAAAGATTAGTTTAGACATTTTCTGTATTTATTTGAGACTGACCTACAATGTTTTAAAATATTCCCTGTGATTTTGAACTCTGAAGTTGCTATGTTTATGTACGGTGTATTGTCTTGTTCTTTTATTATTTATTATTAAACATATTTAAACCTATCTATGTGGCTGATATTTGTGAGACATATTTAAGCTCTTAGCGTAATTGCATATCTACTTGGTGAGACTGTACAGGCCTCTCCTAATAGCCTGGTGCTTGGTCAAAACTACCACTTGGATTAATAGTAACATTACACAGTAGGATTGGACACCCTTTGTAAGGGCCTTATAGTAGCTGATAAGGGTGGTTGGTGGCAGCTGGACCTACCTTATTGTCTGGGAAAAAGAGGACATAGCTAGTAAACCTGTGCCAGCCTTTCCCAGGTGTGTGTGTGTGTGTATTTGTATATCAATCAAATCTCAACGTATGTATAGCTACTTCGGCAGGGACACAAAGCACTGGTTGGACACAGAGGTTGCTGGAGGTCTTAGCTTGGCCACTCTGCTGAGATATCAACCCCATAGCTGTGCCAGTGGGAAGTGTTATTGGGGATCTGGAGAGAGAGAGAGGGAAAAACCAGCCCCAGACGGACTGTGATCTCTGTGTGCTCTTATGGAAAATTGTACTTTACTGTGTGTGTACTTGTCATCCATCCAGTGTGTACGTTCACCTAGCTGTTGCCAGTGGTAAGGATTGAGGCTTCTTGATTACTGGGCCAGTGCAGGGACATCACACAGCTCAATGAGATAATTATATATATATATATATATATATATATATATATATATGTATACACAAACACACATGTATATATATATATATATATATATATATATATATATATATATATATATATATATATATACACACACACATTTTTTTATAAAGAATCATGTCCCTTTCCATGTTTCAAGTGACATATTAGAAAGCTATAGAATTCAGCACCACATTCAATAATGGTTCAGATCACTGTGTTATAAAGATGTAAAGTAATCTACTTGACTTTAGACACACACTTTGCAGGCAGAATAGGTTTTGACTCCAGCTGATAAACACTCCAGATTTTATATCATGTAGCATCATCCCCAGATAATTTTTTATTTTTATGATTTGTATATTTATGCTATAATTTTATCTTTTTTTTTTTTTTTTTTGCCACGTGTCAGGATGTTACAACTTTAGTATCTTTTATTGAATAATCATTTAGCCATTCTGCAATTAGCACTAGTCTTTGGGTTTTCAGGCCCCATTTCCTACTTTCAGATCCAAGTACACAACTCTCTAGGACATCACTGATAATGGACATCAAACAAGAACTAATATTCCAGGAAAGGCTGACCTGTCTACAAGTGACAAGCAGACGCATCCAAATGCCAAAAACTAAAAGGTACCAATATCAAAGGGGAAAGCACATCAAAAACTGGTGAACCTGAACTGTGCAGAATATGAAATCATACTTCTACAAACAGAACACACAACTACAGGACAGACGAGAAAGACTGAAATGTTTTCTTAAGAGTGTTTTAGAATGTCAGTGCTGAAACACACATATGTTCTTGAACATGTTATTTCACAGATAACAGAAAAGCAGAGAAAACTACTTTTTGCAGCAATGGAGAAGTAAATAAAAATAGTTAAACAGAATTTCCAAAAAATCAGACTCTAATCACAACACCCAAAAATGTAAAAACAAACGTGAATCCAGACAAAGCCTAAGCCTGACTCTGTTTATAATGCTGCACTAGGTGAAAAGTACTATAATCAACTCCCCAGGTAAATGGGAATGTTCATAGGCCATAGCACCCGCCCCATAATAAAAATGGGGTAATATTATTAGCATTCTTTGGTTGTTTCCTTTGCCCTTGATTACAATTACAAATTAGTTCAGATTTTTATTTGCATATTTCCACTTAAGCCCTCAGTGACATGTTCAGAATGGTAACCTGAAGAAATTTTGGATGATCCTGACTTCTCTTGCTTCGTAATACGAGTTCCCTCTGTCATTTTCTCGAAAGGTCTATAAAAGTAGTCTCTGAATGCTGACAAGGAAGGCTAGGAATCTCTGAGGTAGACATTCCATAACACTAAATTCCATGCCCTTAACAACACTGATAGCATGACCAAGAGGAGATGGGTACCTGTCAAGTGACATGTTTCTTCATGTCTCTTGCTCCACATGGACATCACCTGAGCGTTTAAAGGATGTGAGAGTTCTGAGGAGATCAGAGCTGATACCACATAAGAGGTGGCTGTCAACAGCCACACAGAAGAGGGATAATTTATTACTGTGGAAGTCAGGCCAACAGCATTCCTGGGGCTCAAATACAAACTGAGTTTGATTTTAAAACAAGCAAAAACGTATTACATCCTAAAACCATGCACATATGCATTAACAACAACAAAAGAGAAGACAACAGACTGCACTATAGTTTATGTGGTAAATCCAGGTTTACTAAAATTGTTAGAGACTGGAAGGGTAGTGGTTTACTGGTTTGTTCCCCATGTCTTACCATTAACTAAACCTTAAACATGACTTGGGGAGAGATGGGGAGACTTGAGGAATGTGCTTCCCTGAGACATCAGCAGACTATATGAAGGAAATTGGGAGAACAGGATGCAGTACTACATTTTTTCTGGGAACCAGTAATAATATCAGACACAGCTCTAGCTAGTGGAACTCTGAGTAGGATGACCATAATGGAAGTTTAAATGGGAAGGAATACAAATTTTTGACCCCATTACTTCTCTGTAATGGAATGGCTGATGATTACTACAAGACTCTACTAAACCTAATTACTTTGCACAAACACATATTATGCATTTACAGGTTGTCGTTGATTAGGGTTCACTTCCAACCAGCAGCCATCCCTACATTGTCCAGTAAGAAGGGATACAACAATATGAAGTCTCCTGAGAATAGGGCAATTTAATAACATCCAAATGAGTAAGGAGACCACTGGCTGTATTTCAAGTAAAGGACAGGGAGATTACTGCTTGCAGCACTATCAATCATAATTCCTAACCCCACCAAATGGCAGGCAAAAACAAAAGCATAAAAAATGTCATTTGTCCAACTGGCTATAACTTCTGACATGCAGACATAGCCCAGTAGCAAAAATGAAGGGATGCCAACAAGAAGAGCTATAAAACAGGTGAACACAATCTGTGTAGGACATCAAATCATACCTATTAATGATAAGAAGCAGTGTTACAAGGCCTGGCAAAAGAAAAGTGAAATGTGTGCCTTGCACAATGAACCACCAAACTGGGCTTGAATTTTCTAACTATTATTACAGAAGACATGGAAATCAGTAGAATTTTAGAACGCCAGTCATAAAGCAGACAAAAGTGAGTGAGTAAAAGTGTAAAATGCATCTGTTCAAAAATGTAGCCAGACCCTTCCCACATTGTTAGACTATGAGAAAAGTGCTAAACCC
Source organism: Protopterus annectens (assembly GCF_019279795.1). NCBI lineage: Eukaryota > Metazoa > Chordata > Ceratodontiformes > Protopteridae > Protopterus > Protopterus annectens. The sequence continues at coordinate 1,059,243,309 of NC_056725.1, read as the reverse complement.
AGGACATCTGGGTAAACAAGGATTAAAGAATGTCGGTATTTGTCAGTTTCTTTTTAGTCTGATTCTCCTGTTCAGTGACATAAGTACAGCATGTGTGCATGTTCATGGTTTCTTTGTAAGTCATTTGAAAGGCCTTTTTTTTTTTTTTTTAACATGAAGTTATTGGTGTGAATGTTCGGGGAGTTAGTACAAGAACCTTCCAATGGAATATTTAGTTTGCCAATGATTTAATTTCTTTTAATTAATCAATGCCATACTATGATGAATTATAACCTTCCATTTACTATGGGGAAGAAACACTCAAGTTATTAGAGCTAGGATACTGCAGCTGCAAGAAATCATGTGTTTCATGAGTTTTCACTGCAACCTGAGATGCAGAAAGTGAGCATTCTTAACTGTGGGATATATGGTTCAGTTCAAATTTTCACAGATTTCTCTATACCTTATTCTGTAAGCATGTTTAAAGACTGCAAATATGTTTCTGCTCCTACTTCCCTTTATCACATCTGAGTGGAAAGTAGTGTGTGCTTGTGTGTCTGCATGTGCATTACTATGTGTATGTTATATGCATCTTTTCTCCATATATCACCTACAAACAGTTATACATCATCTCCTAGTACTTTCCCAATGTGGTGATATTCATCCCAATCTTGGCCCCAACAACTCAACAACATCCATCCAACCCTCCATCAATCAAAACGTATGTATAATAACTGTAAATACACATAGCATCTGTAATAAAATTACTGAATTCCAAGCCTGGGTGTCTCTACATAGCCCCAATATTGTAGCAGTAACAGAAACATGGCTAAAGCCACATATATCAGATACTGAAATTATTCCATCAGGGTACAACATCGTTTAAAATGATAGATTCCATAAAAAATGGGGTGTAGTCCTAATTTATCGTGAGTCCTTAACAATTACAGTCCCTCCAAAACCAGTTCCTACTTTTGGCAACACTTAGCTACTAACTGCATCACTGCACCTTAATAGCAATAAACAGTTATGTATTGTTGCTCTGTATAATCTTCTAGGCCAAAATATCCCTATTTTGGAAGACTTACTATCCTAGCCAAACCAAAACATGTCCAATTAAACTATCATTCTTGATGACACAAACATTAATTGACAGAACAAAATCTCAAATTCTCCTGCAAATAGTATTAACTTTCATATCTTCACTCACCTTATCATAGGCCCTACACATACCTCAACTAACCAATTTGAGTCAGCCTTAGACTGGATCCTTGTATCTCAGCCACATAAATATTCCAACACTGGAACCCTCCCTAATACCTTAAATGATGCTTACGAGCCTTTACTCAGAGCCCATACTCAAATATCCAAAACCCACTCCTTTAGAACATTCAGAAACCTTACGCTCTTCAACCAAAGCATATTCATAAATACCTTAAAAGCCCAGAACTAGATGCCAATAAAAATACTACCACTTGATGATGCTGTAAATTATTTTAATAAGGTCTTTCTCTACACATGTAATAGGCTAGCCCCTATTCGTACCAAAAGAACAAAAGTAAACCATGTTCCCTGGCTAACAATACAGACCAAACAAGCTCTTCCTTCCAGAGAATGAGCACAGAAAGAATGAAAAAAGAGGACCCCACAAAACAAAGAATTACAAGCAACGTCGTAACAAAGCAAAAACTTGTAATTAATGACAAAAAAAATATTTCTCAGCACAATTATCCAACCAAAAAAATAACCCAAAAAATTCTGGAAATTTGTCTCCTCCCTGCTTAAACCTAGAACCTCGCAAAACCGAACACCTGATCCTGATAAAGATCTACAACAAACTGCATATATATTCCACTCCCTCTTTATCAATACCATTCTTAATCTAGTCAAAGACCCATCTCCAACAAGTTATCCAAAATCTAATAATCTAACAAACACCCCAAACCTAACCCAAGACAATCTCAGTGACCTTTATACCTCCACCAATGAAACCCCTAACCACAATACATTAATTCCTCCATTCCCTATACAGCCAGTATCCACCTCCCTAGTATTTAAACTTTTGACCAAAGACCATGCTCCCTCTCCGCTGATAATCTTCCATCTGGAAATGTAAAACTGGAAGCTGAAACAATAGCCTATCCAGTTAGTATTCTAATAAACCAATTGATCTCCGAATCATATGCCTAGCAACTCTGGAAAAAATCCAGTATTACTCATTTACATAAAGGAAGTAATAATAATAACCTATCGAATTATCGGCCAATCTCTACACTCTCACCACTATCACAAATCTTAGAAAAATGTGTGCATTATCAACTTCTAAAACATCTCTGACAATGATCTCCTTGCACCCACACAACATGGATTTTGTCTGGAACATAGCATGACCACAGCCCTACTGTCATTCACCAATACTGTGTATAAAGCTCTTGATGCTGGACTATCAAATACAGTACTCTTATGAGACCTATCAAAGGCTTTTGATGCAGTATCACACCCTAAGCTGCTTCAACAAATAGAAAAACTGGGATGCTCTCTAAATTCCCTAACATGTTTTTTCAGCTACCTCAATAACAGAAAACAATCACTCAGATGGCAAAATAATGTATATGAATACCTGGTCAATAACATAGCAGTACCCCAAGTATCTATCCTGGGGCCTCTGCTTTTTAACATTCTCATAAATAACCTTTATAAGGCCTCCCAACAAAGTACACCTGTCCAATACACAGACGATTTCACTATCATCTTTTCTTCTAGCAATCTCTCTGACCTCCTCAGAACTACACAAAATGCCTTTATGTCTATAGAAACTTGGCTAAATAATGCCCAGCTACCTCTAAACGCCAACAAATAAATAAATAAATAAACTCATGCTATTCTGGATAAAACCACCAACTCCAGACTTAAAATTTACTCACAAAACAACACAGAAATCGAGCTAATTAAGATAGCTAAATTATTATCCATAACCACTGATGACAAACTCACCTTCAAGCAACATACTGGTTTAACAGTTATCTGGTGGTTTTATATGTTTCCATTATGACTCACCTAGTTAAAATTTGGAGAGGAACTAACTTACCAAATACAACTAGTCAGGAATTTAACCTGAAGAAAAACTTAAAAGTCATATTTTAGCATGGGGGGTACACGTCCCCTTCAATGAACTTGTATATACTAACTTCACATATACTCTAACACAGAAAAGGGAAATATGTGAAAGCAAGTAAACTGTTGCCAGTACACACTGAAAAACTATACTGGCAGTAATTTCCTAAGGGAAAAAAGTGACTGCGGGTTCAGTATTAGTCAGTTGAACTTAACTGATAGAACTATGTGCATTTTGCACTCAACAAGGTGTATGGAAGAGATTCAATATACATCATGTTTTGGAATGCTGCTTTCTCTTAGCGACTAAGACTTTAATATAATCTTACCCTATTGTCTGTCAGGCAACCTATTACAAAATTTGGGCTGTCACTTCAAATAATGCTTTGTTTTTGTGAATGAGTATTTAAATCCAAAGTTTTTCCATCTAATGTGCCAAAACTGGTATGAAGTACAAAACAAAGGACTCATATAATCTGACATTTTAGACTAGGCTACTATTTCAACACAACTTGAATTTCTCCTGCATGTTTTCTTAATTCAGTATTCTGTTTTTAAACTTTGCTTTTACTCTCTTACAAACACAAATGTCTGTTTTTGATCGGTTCATATAAATGATAAAAAAAATACCAATTGTGCTGACTGGAAAGCAGAAATGTTTTTCTTCAGGTTAAATTGCCAACCACACAAGCATAACACATGGGATTTCAGCTAATAAAAATGAGTCTTCATTATTTTAATAAACACAGATCAGCAGCTTTGTCCACAATGAACCATTTACAGCAAACAAAATGCAGTACCCAGTTCTGCCACCATGCTGTGCATATGGTGATTATAAACATGACTTATGATTTCATGTGTTACAGTTGTGAAGATGGAATTCATGCAAGTTGGAGGCTCTAGGGTTGCCACCTTTCGTTGTGACTAAAACCGGAGTAAAGCCACACCCCTCGCATCACTGGTAACCCCACCCACCCCTCGTTCAACCATGTCCAGCCCATTTTGCAACTTTTTTTTTTTTTTTTTTTTTACAGAAAAGCATAGTAAATCAGCCGATTTATAAACTCCGATAGTCTGTTTCCTTTTTTGAAACAGAATACCGGAGTTTTACAGTGTTTTCCGTACTACTGGAGAATCAGTTTGATTTCTAGATAGTCTGGAAAAAAAATGGAGGGGTGGCAACCCTAGGAGGCACGCATTCTAGTTTTATCATTTTAATATAAGGTCAATCTGCTCAATGAAGCTTAAAAATTGGGAGGAGCACAAATGAAAACTGAAAAACTGTAAATGACAAACCAAGAAAGTAGGCACTCGAGGCAGTCAAAAGCACGAAAACAACTGACTGATGCAAAAAGATTTAATAAGTTGAAGCACTTTTCGTTTGCTTCCTTTAGCAAACTTCTTCAGAACAAATAGTTTAAAAACTTTGAGCCTCTTTACACACATTTAAATAATCACTATAATTACAACGATTATAATCAAGCCAGTCACCGCTTGCAGCGTATCTACCTTCCTCTAAATAGTTCTCTTAAAGGGATCCAACATAATAAAATAAAATTCAAGTATTTAAATGCATAAATATATAAGTATAACATGTAATACTGAAAACATTAATGTTAACTGTTGTCTTCATAATGTGTTGAACTATTAAAACAATTTGTCAACAGTATATTATAGAAAATTCCCAATATACTACAATGCTGGTAACTAACATATTAAATATCAAATCTTGATACTAAGTAAAATCAAGTAAATAAAATATTAACATTGTACAGTAGTTGTCATTGCTAAATAATACTTTAAAAATTCTAAAAAGTAATAACTATAAAATTCAGCTTAATTTTTATTCTTGTTTTCATTCACTAGTAACTGTTCTAAAAAGAAGCACCACGTCAGCATCTAAGACTCCTAAGTTTAAGAATGCTACTGATGGAACATGTTTCATTTAATCCGGGAAAATTATAAGCATTTAATCTAATTTGCCAAAACAGTTCCAACTCTTCCAGACGTAGGGGTGCTGGACCACCCCTTGCATCTGTATTCACTTGATTTATTACTGAGAATTTAAATTTGTGATCTGTGTGAGACTGGACGTGTTTTGCTAAAGCATTATCTTGTTTGTTCCTATTAATAGCATATTGATGTTCAAAAATCCTCTCACGGAGCTTGCACTCCGTTTTGCCTACATAAAAAGCAGGGCAGTTTTGGCATGTTGCTATGTAAACCACCATTTTCGTGTTGCAATTAAATCTTGATTTCAATCTAATATGGAAGCCATTCACTGTCACCGAATATATGTTATCTACAAATTTGCAATAGTTACAACTTTGACATTTAAACATTCCCGGAATTTTTGGCTGGGGCCTTCGTTGTTGCTCAAGTAAATCCTTGAGATTCCTACCCCTTCTAAATATTGTCTTTGGTGTAACCCCCATTTTGTCATAAATAGAGAGGTTGGTTCTAAATAGACCCAAATTTTTCTTGATAATGTCCAAAAATGTGTGACTATATACATTAAATGTGGTGATAAGACTCACTTCACTCTGTATGTCTGTGATGTGTCCACATGTCGTATTGTCATTGGCATCCATAGTAGAATTTGGTGATTCAATGTCATTGTTGCTAAAATTAGTCCTTAATAAAGGTTTGTATGTCCCATTGATTCTTTTGTACTGGACTTCTTTTATTAATTCATCCAGTAACTTTAACGGATAACCCCTATGTAGAAACATGGACTTCAACAGTTGACATTCCTCCATAAATTCCTGATCTTTACTAACTATTCGTGCTGCTCTCACTAGTTTAACTACAGAACGCTTCTGGTAGTGAGGGTGACAACTGGAGAAGTGTAAAAAAGTATTAGAAAAGGTACTCTTCCTGTAAATGATGGCAACATAACCACCTGGCTCCAAATTCTTGGATAACTGTATGTCCAAATATGCTATAACTTCTTTGTTAAAATTAGCCGTGAATTGTAAAAACTGAGTTGATTCATTAAACATTTGGACTATAAACCTACTTGTTTCAACATCACCTTTAAACAAGATGAATATATTGTTCAAGTACCTTGTGTAATAAATGATTAAATCATTGATCCTTGTATTCTTAAAAACATATTCGGATTCCCAATGTGCCATAACGGAGTTCGCTATACTGGCTCCACAAGGGGAACCCATAGCTACTCCGATTTTTTGGAGGTAAAATTTGTCGCCAAACATGAAAAAATTGTTATACAGGATAATTTCTAATAATTCTGTGACCAGTGTCACCTCATTAGCAGGGGCTCCGTGTTTAGCGAGCAGCAAGTTTACCCATTCTATAGCTATATCCTGAGGTATACATGTGTACAAGTCCCTCACATCAACTGTGAGAAAGTTGTAGTCCATATTAAACACCAAGTTGTCCAAACTTTTAAGGAATGACCAAGAATCCTTGCATATTTGTTGTTCTTTGCTTAGATATTTTTGTAATATTACATCCACAACTTTAGCACAAGGATAGCCTCTACCGTCGACTAAAGGTCTCATGGGTGGGTTCACCATATCCTTGTGAATTTTAGGTATTCCAAACAAGCAAGGATATCTGGAATAGGTGGTACACATGTAGTTATAAATATTCTGCTCAATTCCCCCTTCTATAAACATATCTTCTATACTATTTCTTATATAATTATATGCTTTATTTATTTCGGATCTAGAGCTGACAGCGTATGCTGGATTATCCAATAATAAATTCATCCTTTCTACATAGTCTAAGCTATCAAAGATTACCAAGCCACCGCCTTTATCTGGCTTACAAATGTGGATGTCCTGAGAATTAAAAAATTCAAGGCATTCAAGCTCAAATAAATTGATGCTTTGTTTGCTTGTGGCCTGAGATCTCTTATAATTACTCTGCCTAATGTCTATCTCGCAGAGTTGTTCGAAAACTAGTAGTAAAGGATGTAAGGGGGGGGTTGAACGTACTCGGGATATAAAATTGACTCACATTAGAATCCTTAACTACTCCACCCATCATCAAATTGAAGTTAAGCTTCCTAGTGAAAACTTTAAGATCAATAATAGTTTTAACTACATTTGGTTTTTGCTCAGGGACATATGTATAACCCTTTGATAAAAAATCTACAATATCCAGAGGTATCACAGCAGATGAAAAATTAAAAACTTTAAAGTCTCCAGACCGGTTAGTGATGACCATAGGTTTAGATGCCAGACTTTCATTAAGACCATTAAGTTCATCAAGAGCTATATTATCCTCTATTGAGTCGCTTTCTCCTATGTCATCTGATGGCAAAGTACCAGTTGGTGAACACAAGACAAGTTGCTCCTAAAGCTAAACTTGAATCAACATAATCTGTTACGTTTTTTGTTTGTTCTGTTTTCTCTGTGATTTCTTCCCCTGGTAATTGTTATGCTGTTTTGGTCTGGCCCCTGTAGAGTTGGTTGATCGAAAATTTGAATACTGATTCACTTGGGCATTGCTGTTCTGGTCATGTTGCAGGTGAAGTAACCTTTCACTCCTCCTTAATTCCTGTTGCTCATTTTGGTTACCAAAATTAACTATATTGGTAACTATGGGTGATGTATTATCATTCATACAGTGGAGTTGATTATTTTCTGCACTAACGATATCAGAGTCATTCTATAAGTTAGAAACTGGGCAATTGTTATGCCAAACTTGGGCCGCTGAAGGGATTGGATATGCAACCCCCTCCGTGTATGCTTTACTATCATGATCCAGTTTCTTCATTTTGTTAATTTTCAATTTGGCCAAGTATTGGTCAATGCTAGAAAACATACGGGTGTATTCATATTTGTATCTGTAAAAATCCACGTCTAGTTTAATATTCTTGTCAAATTCTACTAACCTTTTATTAAGATCATCAACCCATAAGGTATAATGTTTAATAATAAGTTCCAGCAATTGTAGCCCCTGCCGGTCAAACAACTCTATTAATTCTTTATGAAATGTAGAATTCGCAACCAGACCTGTAGGATATTGATAGTGCCTTGAACCTTTTGGCACTAATTTCCGTGTGAGGCATTCTCGGAAATATGCTATTTCTAATTGCAACTTTTTCATTTTAACTAAGTGGCTATCCAAGAGTTTAAGCTTAGCCACTATATCTGTAAATAAAGTATTGTTACCTTTGTTGTGTGGCTGGATGTCCGAATTCGTATGTGTGGCTTTAGAAAAGGTAAAATCAACAGAAAGCCACTTATTTAGCTCCGATAACCCCGATGTAACAAGTTCACCCACTTCCGACACATTAATAGCAGCACAAGATTGTAACAATGGTGAGTTGCTCCTAGTATTAGCACTGCGAGTCTCCGGTATACCTGGTGCACCCGTATTGTCAAACGAGCGAGGTGAACCCTGGAAACTCTGTTGAAATTGGAGCTGTTGCCCCTGTATGACTGGGGCGAGACTTGTCATAACTCCCAACTGTTGCCCCTGTTGAATCAAAGCTGGACTTGGCGTTGTTTCCGGCCTCGGGACTAACATAGCAACAGGAGTTGTTGATGAATTCTCAACGTCCAGGATGCCGGCGATCCTTTTCGCTGGAGAAGGTACTGTAGAGGTAGGAAGCTTAAAGGCTGGTAACGCTAGACGTAACTCATTGTGCTGAGTGTCTAGCCGGTCTAGGCGGTGAAAAATCAATTCCATCCTTGACAGTAAGGATTTCAAAATGTTATTTTGACCCGATATATCTCCGTTAGCTGTTACGTCATTAGACACACTATCGCAGCTCCTTAGCATTTCTGGTATTTTGTCAGGTTGAAAGCTGCTCTGACTAGCTGCCATGCCCGGAATGAAACAAACAAAAACTGAAAAACTGTAAACGACAAACCAAGAAAGTTGGCACTGGAGGCAATCAAAAGCACGAAAACAACTGACTGATGCAAAAAGATTTAATAAGTTGAAGCACTTTTCGTTTGCTTCCTTTAGCAAACTTCTTCAGAACAAATAGTTTAAAAACTTTGAGCCTCTTTACACACATTTAAATAATCACTATAATTACAACGATTATAATCAAGCCAGTCACCACTTGCAGCGTATCTACCTTCCTCTAAATAGTTCTCTTAAAGGGATCCAACATAATAAAATAAAATTCAAGTATTTAAATGCATAAATGTATAACATGTAATACTGAAAACATAAATGTTAACTGTTGACTTCATAATGCGTTAAACTATTGAAACAATTTGTCAACAGCATATTATAAAAAATTCCCAATATACTAGAATGCTGGTAAACTAACATATTAAATATCAGATCTTTGTACTAAGTAAAATCAAGTAAATAAAATATTAACATTGTACAGTAGTTGTCATTGCTAAATAATACTTTAAAAATTCTAAAAAGTGATAACTATAAAATTCAGCTTAATTTTTATTCTTGTTTTCATTCACTAGTAACTGTTCTAAAAAGAAGCACCACATCAGCGTCTAAGACTCCTAAGTTTAAGAATGCTACTGATGGAAATCTCAAGGATTTACTTGAGCAACAACAAAGGCCCCAGCCAAAAATTCCGGGAATGTTTAAATGTCAAAGTTGTAACTATTGCAAATTTGTAGATAACATATATTCGGTGACAGCGAATGGCTTCCATATTAGATTGAAATCAAGATTTAATTGCAACACGAAAATGGTGGTTTACATAGCAACATGCCAAAACTGCCCTGCTTTTTATGTGGGCAAAACGGAGCGTAAGCTCCGTGAGAGGATTTATGAACATCAATATGCTACTAATAGGAACAAACAAGATCATGCTTTAGCGAAACACGTCCAGTCTCACACAGATCACAAATTTAAATTCTCAGTAATAGATCAGGTGAATACAGATGCAAGGGGTGGTGCAGCACCCCTACGTCTGGAAGAGTTGGAACTGTTTTGGCAAATTAGATTAAATGCTTATAATTTTCCTGGATTAAATGAAACATGTTCCATCAGTAGCATTCTTAAACTTAGGAGTCTTAGACGCTGATGTGGTGCTTCTTTTTAGAACAGTTACTAGTGAATGAAAACAAGAATAAAAATTAAGCTGAATTTTATAGTTATCACTTTTTAGAAATTTTAAAGCATTATTTAGCAATGACAACTACCGTACAATGTAAATATTTTATTTACTTGATTTTACTTAGTACAAAGATCTGATATTTAATATGTTAGTTTACCAGCATTCTAGTATACTGGGAATTTTTTATAATATACTGTTGACAAATTATTTTAATAGTTTAACGCATTATGAAGTCAACAGTTAACATTAATGTTTTCAGTATTACATGTTATACTTATACATTTATCCATTTAAATACTTGAATTTTATTTTATTATGTTGGATCCCTTTAAGAGAACTATTTATAGGAAGGTAGATATGCTGCAAGCGGTGACTGGCTCGATTATAATTGTTGTAATTATAGTGACTATTTAAGTGTGTGTAAAGAGGCTCAAAGTTTTTAAACTATTTGTTCTGAAGAAGTTTGCTAAAGGAAGCAAACGAAAAGTGCTTCAACTTATTAAATCTTTATGCATCAGTCAGTTGTTTTCGTGCTTTTGACTGCCTCCAGTGCCTACTTTCAAGGAGCACAAATGAGTTATATGACCCATTATTTCTATATATAAATGTGCATTTAATTCCTTCAAACATGTCTTTATAGTAAAAAAAAAAAACTGCTAATTACAACTACCACTAACTGTTGACAAAATATACTTTCATTGCTAGTACTGAATTCTTATATTGGCTATGTTGATACCAGTAAATATTACATTATCAGACATGAATAAAACAGCATCAACATACTATTTATGTATTGTGTAACTTATTTTTCTTTTAGATCCAGTTATTTGTATACACACAGTATTTTCTGGGAGTCACAGCAGATTATTATATATTTTACTTGCTGAAACAAAATAATCTCTGGAAGTATGTCATGTTTCACTATTAGAAATGAGAGGCTTTGACTACTTTACAGAATTTTTTCTGCATACATGCAGAGAACAAAATCTCAAAATTTTATTAAGATTTTTAACATATTTATAATATATACAAGGAAAGGGATACTTCTTACTACTACCAAATAACTTCAACAATGAGTTAAAACTTGCAAATAGACTTTTCTCTTATAAATTCTAATATTTAGATAACAGATCTATTTTTCCAGTACTTAGTTATACATTTTAATTTAAAAAAATCTAATTTTTGCATAAAATAGCAACATGATCTAAAAGCAGAATATGACTCCCATTTTTGTAATTTTATTGCAACAGTCAGAAGACTGCTTATGTTCAATTAACTTGGGAATATGTACATTCAATAACAAGGTTCCTCTCTTTTAAAATATATTATCAGACCATATACCTTTAAAAATCAAATATATAATTCCAATATACCTTTAATTTTCTCAACCAAAGAAAATATGTATGTACTCAGTTTGCTTTAACTTTTTTATTGCATCTCCAACTGAATTATCATTTTAATTAAATGTAGCTAGTTTATGAGGGGTTATGAAAACTCTATAGATATACTTCTGCATGAAAATCTTCTAAATAATAAACAAGGAAAGACTACATATTTAAAAGTAAAACTCTATATTTTATCAATCTATGTAAATTACAAAATTCAAAAAAGTTCAAATAATCTTTGTTGAATTCTTATTTAAAATAAGTTTATAAGTTATAGATAAACCTCTTTCATTTGCTATAGCTCCTTTAATAATGTTTTTCTATATAGCTATAGATTTTAGGAACCAATACAAGTTCATCTTTATTCAAAAGTTGTAACTAATCATTAAGTTTTCCTATAACAGTTTGCCCCAAAAGTATATTTCCTTAAAATATCTTCCACAGCTAATTTATAATTATCTAAGCAATCACACCATATAATATTTTTACAGTATCTAGAACTGTTACTCAAACTTTCAATAAAATTAGGAGAATATGCAATATGATAAATAAAAAATCTCCAGTTTTTGATTACAGGTATTTTATAACTATACTTTATAAAACAGTTGCTTTCACATATTGTGGTTTAAATTCATTTGAAAAACTTCTCCCTAAAAAGATTTTATCATCCAAAAAAGTTATTAATGTTGTGATGTCCCTTCTCTGGACCAGTGATCAAGGGGTCCCAATCTTCACCATGGACACCAGCGAGGGACGTTCACTTGGAACACAAATGGATACACACAGTATTTCCAGATGAAGCTCTCTGCATCAAGCACAACTTCCCTTAAGAGCACACAGGGAACACACACAGTCTTGGGGGTGGGTTCCTCTCTCCCTCTAGGCCTCAAATAAGACTCCCAACTGACACAGCTGTAAAGTTGAGTCCTTAGCCAAGTGCTCCAAGCCAAGTCCTCCACCACCCTCTCTGTGAAACCAGTGCTCTGTGTCCCTGCTCCAAGTAGCTGACACACATACACACACACTCAAACTTTGAGATTTGATTTTTCACACACAGCTGGGAAAGACTGGCACAGACTTACCAGCTATGCCCAGACTACAAGCTAGTTCAGCCGCCACTACAAAACTCCAAAGCCAGCTACTCTAAAGCTCTTACAAGGGTACCTAATTATACTGAGTAAAACTAATACTAATACAAATGGTACTGTCTGACCAATGCAGCAAGGCTTTCAGAAGCGGTCACAGTGTCACCAGATAAATATAAGTAATTTCAAAGTTTAAAATATTCTCTAAAATACCAGCCACAATGAAAAGTTTAAATATATTTAATAATAAATAAAACATGAAAATACTAAATATCTATTTACAATAAGCACCATAGTTTCAATCACAGGAAATATTAAAAATAACACAGATGGAAAGGTTCACACAGATAAAAAAAACAATATTTAACTAATCTTACTATATTTTTCTGACTGATTAAAGAATTACTGTTCCCTAGTTCACTTACTACAGCAAGGCAAGATGAAGTGGGTAAGCGATCCTTCTTTGTCAGGTTTCAAAAAACTGGTGGCATATGTTAGACATCCACTGCCCTACTTCTCCTGGCATAGCTGATACCTCATATCATCCCAAATGTGTTCTAATTTAATAAAGTCTACATTTTTAACATTAAGTTCATTATTTGTTCAAGTATAAATTTCCATTTACTCACATAAAAGGGATTAAGCCAAGCAGCTACTGCATTAAAAATCATCGCCAAAGCATAAGATTCCAAAGCGAGAAAGTAATCCCACCAGAGTCCCAAAGTCCAATAAGATTCGTATTTCAGATTTATCAGGCAATAAAGCTACTGACTGCAATATAATCATTTTTAATAAAGTAAATATTTCTTCAAAAGAAAAAAAAAATTATGATTTCAATTTTAGTTAGCCAAGTCACTTCATCTAATAATTTAGTAAGGTTCTATAAAGTTATTAATAATTTAATATTTGAATTAGTATACCTAAATATTTCATTTCTTGTTTATACCAATTAAACATATACTAAACTGCTTAATACTGAACAATGTTTTTTGGTTTATTAACATAGATTCAGTTTTATTTTCATTAAGTTTTAAATAAGATAACTGAAATAAATGCATGTCTTTATTCATTTTGGTATAGAAGAATTAACGATGTACTGATAGCAAAATGACATCAGCAAAAAGTTGAATTTCAGATTGATAACTAGTAGAAATCTTAAAGCCTAATATAACATGATTTGCTCTAATACTATTTGCAAAGGGCTCAGAATTACAAAGGCAAACAACAGGGGTGAGAGTGGACATCCTTGTTAAATTCCTTTATTAATACCAAAGATACAAGATCTAAAAAAATCATATTTTAATACAAGCTGTAGAATCAATATATACATTTTTAATTAAGATAAAAAATTCTTTGGAGAAATTAAAGGCTTGTAAAGTTCTAAACAAAGAAGTCCAATCTACTTAATCAAATGCTCTCTCAAATTAAGGCTGAATATTCCTATTTTTTTTCTTATTACTACTGACAAAATGTATAACAGTAATTACTATTTTAATATTACCATGTGCTAATCTACGGACAATAAAACCACTTTGATCTTTATCAATAATATTATGTAATACATCTTTCAATTAAAATTATTGCAAACATTTTATAATCTACATTGAGAAATGACATTGGCCTGTAAGAAGAAATGTATTTAATTTTCTTTGTCTTAAAGTAGGAAAGATTAAATAATATTTCCAAGAAGGAAGAATCATATAAGATTTTTGAATAAGAAAAAAAAATAAATAAACTTAAAGATTTTATATTAAGAGTGAAAAGTTTACTAATTTCAGATATTAATCCATCTATACCAAGGTTTTCCCATTTTTACATAAAATTGCCTCTTTAATTCCAAATATTAAAATTGGTTTATTTAATATTGGGATTTGATTATGATTTAGTTTGAACATTGTTTTTTTTTTAAATATTTATCAATGAAATCTAAATTTATTGAATCAATTCTCTCGGTTTACCTTTTCATGATTTTTTTAAAGACTAATATTGTATCAACATCTGAAATATCTTTTTTGTTACTGTACTCTCCTGTTCATTAATTTATTGCTATTCTTCAATCTTTGCAAATATTTTTGTCACATGATAAAACTAAGTAATATTTTTTTCTAAGGCTATCTCTGTTTTATGTTTTAAAATTTCCTGATATTCTTTTCTTAAATCATCAAAATTATTCACACTATCTTTTTTTCTTTATCTTAGCTTTATGTAAACTATATTGCATTTTTAATAATTCCTTATCCCAGTCTTTCATTTGATTAAACTACTTGCCCATTTTTCCTTAATATACAGCTTCAATGAATTCCATTGTACGACTCTATTAACCAAATCATTAAATGATAAAAAATCTTGAATATGTTAATTTAAATATGAATTCAAGTCTTTTCATCGTGTTTTAAATATTTAAAGAATATAATCAGTTGCAAATAGCTGGAATGCAATATGACAAATAGTGCCACTATAAAAAAAAATCATAACTAATAATTCTATATATTATTTTTCTATAGACAGGAAGATCTGAACTTATCTTAACTCTAAATAAAATTAACTTCAAACTTAAACTTATACTATATTCATTTAAATGTGCCTTTTTCATGGTTACTGCCATTCTTCATTTACCTGCATGACTAGATAACTCATTTTAACCATCAATTTTCCTTACTCAATATCTGTCAAGCTACTGTAACTTATATTAAATACTGCTGTTTATTAAAACAGACCATGTAACTATGTCACACTTTACTAACTTATGAAATCATTAAGTAATACCATAACAATTCTACTGAAATATCTTTCCCAAGATACTATTCCTTTAAAATTAAATCATCAAACACCAACAAATAATTTAAAGCTACCTATTAAACCATAATCTAGTCTACATCACAAGTATCTTATTTTTAAATTAGAACCATTTTTACTCCCTATGTGATTATCAAACTCCTCATAAATATTTCAGGCTTTTTAAATCAAATATTTTAATCTAATTGCCTAGTATGTAGGCAATATTAGAATTGTTCCCAATGTTACCCTTCTATATCATTCTCTTGCATAAAAGATACCCATCTAAACCACATTATAATCTTTATATTTTCTCTTTCCTAAAATATAACTATCTAAACCACATTATAATCTAATGATTACATCTTTAAACAAACTAAATATATATATTAAAAAATCTTTCTAAAAAAGTTTCATAGTATTAATTCCTTACAATGTTAAACATCAATGTTCCCCCATTTCCTATGCTTAATAAACAATCATGTAATATTAACAACATTCTGGATCCAGTTCCCCACATGTAGACTACAAAAAGTTGAGTGTGCACATTTAAAATATTTAATATGTTACAAGAACCCTGAAAATATCATTTGGTTGCAAGTGACACTTAATACTCTCGATTAGATTGAAAACGCAATAACTGCTTAAACAAATATGACATTGGCATTAGTGACAGTAAATCAACAAAATTCTAAATAGATAGTCACAGACTTGCATTCAACACTATAAATAATCAAACCACTGTGAGTAAACTAAAATGACATTAACTTTGCTATGTACTACAAGTACAATCAGATACTAAATTGCTGTGTTCTATACTGAATGAAGACAAAGATCATCTTAAGACTACAATCCATATTTATGTTACAGTATTACATATCGATAAATAGAGTTAATTTTGATTAAATCACTATATATTATACTGTTTGACTATGATATCTATTATCTAATCGGATTTTAAAAATAGTAAACACTTGCTTTCAATCTGCTATGTATCCATTTAATATGTAATTTCCTATCTATGAAATATAACACTTCACTTACGATGATATACTTGTTTAGTTATGCATGCAACAAAATTTACATTTGAGTATTTTTGTTATATGGCATGTTCAGAAAAAAGGATATAAACTCTTCACCAACACGCAATCTTCTCCTATGTTAAGAAACATATACATTCTCATTTGAAACTTTTATTTCAAAGGAATAAAGATAAATCCATGAAATTAACATTAAATAATACACTGATTTCATCAATTACTAATAAAATTGAAAGGAAAACAATGATGCCCCATATTAAATATAAGAAATGTCATAATTTGAACTTTGAATATCTAAACTATTTCAATAAATGAACATACACATTTATGGGCTATAGTGTACAAGTAATATAAATGAATATATACTATACTAACAGATGCAAGTCTATGGATTTTTTTTACTATTTACTACTTACTATTTGTAAGCGACAGTATGTTATTCTGAGAAGATATGTAAAATATGGTTACAGTTAAAAACATCCATAAATAGTTATAAGTTTGTGTGAGATCACAAGGAAATGTGAAAACAGAAAATGACTACATTTAGTAACAAGCACAGCATTTTTTTTTCTCCTCGTCTCTTGAGGGATGCAGCACTCCAGTCCATTTTTTCAGTAGTACTAACAATTTTGTTCATTGGGATCAAAGACTAACATCATCAGGAAAACTGATTTCAGTTTTGGCTGGAAGAAGTAAATTACACCTGATGCCTTTCTTTGTTAGTACTTTAATTGATGGGAAATAGGCTTCTCTTTTTGACATTACATTCATAGCATAAGCATTATCAAATCTTATTGTATTTCTTTCATATTTAATAGAAGGATTTCACCAGACTGATTTTAAAATTACATTCTTTTCCAAACTGGAGATAATGTTGGAATGGAGAGGAGTAGGTTCCTTCCTTGGAGAAATATGCATATATCCAAGTGTTCTCTCTATGCCAAAGGAAACAGCTTCTGATAAGTTTAAATTCTGATGTAACCAGGCAGCTAAGAAAGTTCATTATGTTGTCACCTTCATACTTCTCAAGAACTCCATACTTTCTTAGATTATTCCTTCTAAGTCTATTCTGCATATCATCTGTTTGGTCTAAGAGCCATTTTTTTAACATAATGTTATTTGAGTCTCACCTTCACTTATTCTTCCCTCAAAATCATTTAAATGTTTTCAGTACTATTGATTTGTTCACCATGTTGATTCACCAAGTTAACAAGTTTCTTGTTTTTTCATTCTTCTTTAAAACTGTCCATTTTTCTAGACAGTTTGTCTATTTTAATTGAAACATCTTGCATACTAAACATTACAGATTGTAATTTCTTCTTCATAAAAGAATATTAACTGCTATTTTTGTTGAATAACATATCTTACAGAGTTTTCAATAGTAGCTTCACCAATTTATTCTGATTGGAATTTTTTTTACTTCTAAAGAAAAATGAATGTTATGTAATCCTTCTTATGATGTCAGTTCATTTTTGACCGAGTTAAAAAAGTCCTCCAGAATTAATATTTGTAGTTAAAAATGGGATAATTAGTAGGGCATATAAAATATTACATAATAACTATAGAAATCAATCAGAGGAGGTTAGAAAAGTTGTGAAAAGAGACTGGATAAGCAATTTATAAGGAAACAATGGGACAGCATATGTATGGCTTCTAAGCGTGCAAGAAATTTTCCTCAAGGTAGATGGAAAATGTTGGAAGTCTGACAGAGAAGAAAGTGGTAACTGGGAGAATATGTTTTTGGAGTGTAATGAGTTGGCAGATGTTTTGAAAATTTCCTACAGAGTACTCTGTTAGAAATACAGAGTGAGCAAATGGGTGCAACTAAGGTAATGATTTTTTTGGGCTGGGATACTAGATCTGAATTGCCTAGACATAGTAAAGCCTTGCCAAGTTTAACTCCAGTTAATAGAAAATGGACATCAAAGTCTGAAGCAACTGTACTTGAAGTAATGAATATTCTAACAGAGATAAAAAAGACAGAAAGAGAGATCTTTAAAAAAGGGTATAAGTAAATTACACAGAAAAATGGAAATTATGGGAACAATACATGCAGAATAATGTTTTGGAAGAGGTGTGAGATTTAAGGGAAAGCAGAAATTGAGCAATTTATGTGATGTTAGATTGATGATAGCTATACAAAAAAAGTGTGATGTATAATGTGTGTGTCTAGGAACATGTTAAGTTTTTTCTTTTATAAAAATGTTTGTTTGCCTATGTTGTAAGTGATAAATCAATAAAGGGGCTTAAAATAAATGGAAACAAGAACACTGAAAAAAAGAATTAATATTTGTACAAAGAAATGAAAGTTACAGAGCTGGTGACAGTTGCTGCCTTAATTCAGCCAAGTTGGCCACTCCCCAGAGTACAAAATCTTCAAATGATTAACTCATTTCACACATCCAGATGGGTGGCTTTCACAACGCGAAAGCTTGCTTTCATGTGTATTTTACAGATGAAACTATAATACTGAAACCCCTGAATCAAAACTATGTTATGATTTGTTGTCTGATTACTTCTTAACATACACACTGACAGGGGAGCTACAGCATCCCATCATTCCCTTTAAAACTACAGTTGCTTAAAAAGGTAGTCTTGATCAAGCATATTCTTGTTACAGAGTCTTATGCACACAGAAATGTTGCATAGTTAGAGTTAACAGTAAAACCAGTGGGGAGCATTTGTGGGCATGAGCAGTGGGACTGGCTAGGCACAAAACAGGAATAAATGGAGGTAGAAGGAGAAACATTCATAAATGTCCTCCATAAAACCAAGGATTTGCTTTCTCCAGAGGATGTCCTCAATCAAGTTCTGAGTTGGTCAATCAAATAGTTTGTAAACATCAATTTTAAAAGATAAACACTCCAATAAAATTCAACACATATACGAAGATTACAGCTAAGTACACTGTACAGAACAAACTTATAATGTATACAAGAAAACTACTGTATAAACAATAGCATTATTCAAGCAGACACACTGTGAGTAAAAACTGTAAAGTAATATAGACAATATAATGACAAAACAATATACATAATGTCAAACTGAACTGAAGCAGAAAAAAAACAATACATATAAGTGAAAAAAACTGATGAAAAGGTATTAAGTTTCATGTAAAATATTTTAAATAAACATCTAAAGGAGCCTAAACAAATATCTGACATCCATTAGAAACATCTTCAGGGAGATAACTCCAAGAATAACTGTTGGAGAAGCAGAACCAAAGAAATGCAAAAATGATTGTCCAGTTTCACCAGTTCAGGCCACAAGCAATTCCAACTCCAGGACTGCTAACTACAAAGGAAAATACAATGACATTGATTTTAATGAGCCAATTAATCTCAGATAATCCTCAATCCATCAGGCAGCAAGAAGGACATTGTAGGATGGTGAAACAGCGACGGATTTAAACAAAAATGCTCATGCTTCACAAAGCAAAATCAGAATCAATAGCAGTAAGTGATTCCATTTCGATCCAGCAGGACCAAAGTGACAAATTGAAGGACAAACAGTCCAGATACCAGTTCTGAAAGGTAGTGCAACAATGAAGCAAAACAGCAGTACTAAATACCAGGAAGCATCAACAGTTATGCCAAACAAGCAGCAGCCGCAGCATAGCAAACAGAACTGACTACAAAATAACTTTACAATAGGCTAGAATGTAGGTGTACTCAAACACCAAGAGCAAAAATAAACAATGTAGTTAAAGTTGTCTTAGGCAGCCAACTGATGCCATCATGGACCATCTTTCCAAGAAATGGGAATTCTGGATTTTGTTCTGGAGTTCTTATTTCACAGAGGACAGTCTCAGCTGTGCCATACTGCACAGTTCTGCCCGCAGCTCTAACCAAAGCATCAGCACACATTTATAGTGGGCTACATAGCAGCCCATTGTAGATACCACAAATAGGTCCTCTTTCAGTTTAGACTCCAAAAGGTCTTCAAGCATATCTCAAGATTTCCTAACCTGGCTTGTCAAGAACTGGAGTGGGTAAGACAAAAACATTAATTTTTGAAATTATTCAACTGTTAACCACACCAGTAAAGTGGTCATCATAGACCAATTTCAGTCACAATCTGGGTTACAAGGGCACTTGTAGAGTGGAAGTGCAACTTAAATAGACTATCTGGAGAAAACTCATGAACACATGGGAAAAAC
Organism: Protopterus annectens; assembly: GCF_019279795.1. Lineage (NCBI taxonomy): Eukaryota > Metazoa > Chordata > Ceratodontiformes > Protopteridae > Protopterus > Protopterus annectens. The sequence goes on along the minus strand of NC_056725.1, from coordinate 1,059,222,751 downwards.
ATCCAAACATCACACAGTCAGGTGCAAGATATTAGGAATGAATTGTGGACTATGGAGATGTACAGCACAAACCCTAAGCATAGAGACATTAAGCTGCAAAAACATGACGACCTCAAGTTCAGTATGGCACTGGAGTAAATGGCTGGCCACAGCTTTAAACTTCTTGTCAAGTGGCATAACTCCAAAGTGGTGTACACTTTGACATCTATGCTGCACTGAAGAGTTGCTATTGCATTCAGAGCAGGGATGCTGGCAGTCAGGTTGTTTCAAACAGAGGAGTAAGGCTATGGGTTGCTTCCACATTTCATCCAGTGGTCTTGGATTTGATTCCTTTAGACACCAGATTTCTGCTGTGTGACCATCAGTGACTTAATTGCACAATGCTCCCCGGTCACCCCTGAAAAAAGCTGCCACTTATATACATGACTCATCTAGTTATCAAAGAACAAAATAATAATTAAAAAGCTTTGTCAGCTGTTTTATCCCCTCAGGTTATGGATATTTAGACAGCCTCCTCTTTTTATTGGGGAAGGCAATGGGGCACAGTCTGGATGCCTGCAAGCTGCTTAGATAGCATCCTTGCTATAATATCACATGGCTTTTCAGGCATCCTCTCTAGAAACCGCCAGGTGTTTTGTGAGAAAGCGTAGGGGCTCACAGCCAGTCTAAGCTATTCTGTAAACCTATGAACCTCCTTAAAGAAGGCATCATTCTTTGGAAGATGATGGGAGGTAAAGCTCATTATCCTTGCTCATCTCAGAAGCAGTAATGTGATAAAAAGCTTTAAAAACATATTTCATGCTTCATACTAAAACTCAGTCAAATACCTTTGAAAGTTATTCCTAACTACAGACAACTGTCCTATTAACGTCACCTTAGTTTCATGAATTTATCCTTTTGCCATCAAACTGTCTAGGTCTACTGTTACTATACTCAGTGGTCACCTGTGAAATGCTACTAGTTATCTATTGTGCTGTTACTAAGAGTATTTTAAAATTATTACAGGCAATTAAAGAGTGAGTGGTGTCTAAAGATATAAGCAGCATAAATTGCTTTTTTGTATAATGATAGTTCCAATACACTATGCAGATTGGGCTTTTTAATAACTTAATGTGCAGCACTGCCTAAAATGCTACATACTGTGAATTACACAATGAAATTACACTTCTGACCTACATACTATATTACATTACCCAGAGCTTACTCAGATATATATACTGTACTAGTCTTTGCAAACAAGCAATTTGTGAAGAGCCAAGTCTGAGTGCAACTGAATATTCCTTTTGGTTCCAAAGTTGTTGACAATGTTACACCTGGTGACCGTGTAAATGTTCGGATAATAAAATGGTATTGTCATTGTGCTCTGTGTCAGTGACTTAGTTTGCCTGTGTCATCCACTCTCCTTTAGATTTTATGATGTATTATCAACCCAATGTTTTTGATGCTTTAGGCAACTGGGTTTTAGTTATTGGCAAAGGCTATTTCTAAGGTGGTGGTGTTTGGGTGGTACGTTAAATCTGTAGAGGAGTAAATTTACAAGAACTGCAGATGAGTGCAGTGGGATATAAACTGCTGAAATGACATAAATTAGTGTAGAATCCTACCAGTATTTAGGTAAGTAAACAGCCTGTATGAAAATCACTGAAACTTACAGAGATATTGACGCAGGGAATTTTTAATCAGAACTTGACAGATACAAAACGCAATGTCTACTCTCACACCTGGTCTATCTCTTTGAAAGCAAGTTAATTTTGTTCAAAAAAGTTGGTTACATTATCACCGCATTTTATCCATTTCTCAAATATTTCTAGTACATCATGATTGCACTAGACTATTCATGCTTCACAGGTTGGTCTGTTTTGCCATGTATACTGTCAGTATTTATTTGGTCTGTTTTCAGTTCTTAAATATATTTCACATCCAAGTTTTTAAGCACACATTCTTGTCAATGCAATTCTTTGGTTTAACTAGATGTTTCCGGACTGTAATAACATTTACTGTTACAAGTAGTTAAGACAGTGTTAAGAGCAGTATTTTCAGTAAATGCTTTTTCTTTATTAATGTTTACTGGCACTAGGAAATTATGTGAGGTTTACCACTTCAGCTGATAAACAAGAGAGGTTTCATTAGATGCCTTTATGTGTGCATTGTAATCTCTTTTTTAATTTTTTTTTTTGTCGGGTCCCCTTGGGTCTCATTGATACTGGCATGGCCACTAATGCCCCATGTTCACACTGGGTCTACCAGCTACTGTCTTACCCCCTCTGGACATACTCTAGTTTGCTATGACCAGTTGTGGATATTAAATGTGTCCTCATGGCTTGGCTCATATGTGCTTTCATCCAGGGGGGATTATTTGTTGTTTGTTTTATGCCCAACCTATTCCCCTTTCTCAGCCCCCCACACTCATTGAATACATAGAAGGGAAACTCCACTCTTTGGACCATGCCTCCCCTTAGGGTCTGTATCAATGAGTGCTTCCCACCTAGGATGGGTAAGCCCATCCCTTCCCTGCTGCTCCAGTCAGTCATCTGGGCCACTAATCAAATCCATGTTGACTTGGCCAGTCAGGGCTTTATCCCTCTATTCCACTGGAGTGGCATGTGTGCTGTAATTTGTTTAAAGGTATTAGTTAGAATGTTAATTAGATACCACAGATACCCAATACACGTGGATATCTTGAAGCACTGTTATGTAGGTGTTAGCTGCAGGATCTCACCAAGTCTTTTGAATCATAGTCTCATTCTTCTGTCTTGTGCTTACCATGTACTTCACATTGATGTTTTTGGCTGGTTCCCCTCCCCTAGAAACAGCTGCTTTACTCCAGAATACCCTATGAACCTACTTACTCCTTGGGGTAGGAGCCCATTAGCCCATTTATTTCCCTGGGAAGAGACTCAAGTTATTCAAGAGTGACAAAAGGCTTCCACACACTGGGGACTGTGGCTTTTTAGTTTAAGACCTACTGTTGTGGCATGCACGTACAATCAAAGGGGGTTGGGGTCCAATGGGCCTTTGCAATATATTTTCATGCCTCCGCAAGTGATACAATCATCTGGTCCTGTCTTCTCCCCCATGTAGGTAGCAATTTCAGTGCGATTCTTGGTCTTCATTGAAAAATTACGCACGGTCAATGTACCCACAAATACGGAGATATATGGCAAAAAGGCTAACTTTAGTTATTCCACATGCCAACTCTAGCAGGTGGCCAAGCCACAAATCAAACTTGGGTCACAGATAGGACTTTACTCCTTTATGGCAGCTGAGCTGGCTAGTATTTTGCACTGACGTACTTCCTGTGTGACAGCATCTTTTTTTTTTCCAGGCTCTTTTTTTTTTCTCTCTCTGTGCATGACAACCATCAGGCCATCCCCTAATGGACTTAAGTCCATTCACTCCCAAAAATCATGGAGGCAAGAGCCATCCAGAGAGGTCTTCATTCTTGCCAGCTATGAGGACATTTGAATAGCCTAGCCCAACTCCTAGGTGGGGCATATCATTCAGGACTACCCCCAATACCCTCACTTTGCTCCCTTGCACTTGCTAATCACAGCTACTACCAAATGGTGTCTTGGAAGGTTGAAAGCTTAATCCCAGGATGATTACACAATAGTGCCTCACTCTGCCTCCTAGAGCAACAATATGTGGCCAGTAACTGCCATACCCTCCTTCCCCAGGTTAAGAATGTCCATTCTCTTCAGACTCCATTCTGCTCCCAAGCTGTTAATAGAACTCAGTGTGTCTGGGCCACAGTCAGAGCTTTGTGTCTTTACTCCACTGGAACTGGCTGTCTGAATATCTCTTTTGGAGGTTTACCATTCCATCAGGTCTCTGGGCATTAGTTCTGCACACTGCCTACTGAAGGACTATGCTCATTCAGAAATGTTTTATGTTAACTTGGATTGCTTTCCTTTCCTTTTGCCATACCTGGCAGCAAAAGGTCCTCTATCCTTGCTGCTTCCTCACTTCAAACTGGATGATACAGGGCTCAGTTATTGCTCTCCAAGACCTACTTGTCACTGTCTCACACAGCATTGATTATACTGATATGCATTAGTAGGTCTTGATTTAATTTTCCAAGATAAACTAGAATTACCTGTCCTACACAAGAAAAAAAAACAGCAGAAACTGGAAATTATCTGTATTCCAGAAAAGCAGTATTGTTTGACATGTTAGATCAAAGTACACCACCACTATGCTTCATATTTTAATCTTTCAAAAAACTAGGAATCTTCCCAAACCCTTACCTATTTATTTTATTTACAGATATGTATAGCCTTAACCCTCTATACTGCCTTCTTGGTCTTGCTAGATCATTCTCAGTTTTCTCCTATGAATTGTCTAGTTGCCACTAATATTCACTGTCATTATACTGATACTACCCCTCATGTTTTCACACAACACACATCTTTTTCCTCTTTTTTACCATATCAATCAGATAGTTCATCATTCAAATTATTAATAATAAGGTGCTACGCATTCAAAGGTCAGACCTTAGTGTTGCTGACTGTTTCATGTCTAAGATCCCGAGGCTCTCTACCCCTTCAACTTCTCACGCAAATATCACATGACTAAGCTTAGGTCTCTGTACTAGCACTTTTATTTAATGTTGAAAGCAAGTGAAGAGCGCTTTTGTCTTTCAGAAAAATTGAGATCAAATTTTACATTATAGTACTCCCTGTTGTTTTCCAAATGACAACAAATCACTGCTTCTCAAACAAATACCTGTCCAAGTACTCAGTAATATTTTTTTCATGCAACATGGCTTCCATTCCAGATGCAGAATGCCTACTGCTCATAACTTTTTTACTAAAGCCAAAAATTGTTAAGATGGGGAACTGTTTTAATGGGGCTATTTTTGCTAACCTATTCCACTGCTCTTACAGTATAACCCATGCCTTCTGTGAATGCTGTCTGCCTTTTTGATTCACTCCAAATGCAAACACAAAAATTAATTTCTCTTAACACATTTCTCATCAGATATCGGAGTTCCACAGAGATCGTGTCAGAAATGAAGTGTGAGTGAAGAACAGGAATCCACCACTTCTAGCTTCATAGTAAATGTTTTATAATAATGCTATCAACACTTTCTCAATAGTATGTAACAGCCTACTGTATGCAGATGGCTATATGGTCATCTCCCAAAGTTATTGACCCAGTGGAATCATCTCTCTCTCTTTTTCTGAGTAGAGTGTTACCATCACCAGGTAGCTCAATTATAGCCATCTGACCCTTAATCCTAACAAAATGCTCAATAATACTGATCAAAATCCAGACCAACAGTCCTTCATCCATTGAATACTTACACAGAGAACTGGTTTGTATATCACTGTAAAACTGTTAGGCAGTTATGTGCTCATACTTTAAGCAGCTGAAACAATCTGCATGCTAGAAACAGGTTCTAGCATTTAAAGCTACTTACATGCACAGCTGGAAATAGGGTCATGTTCACAAAGAGACTTGCTGAAGTGCATGCATTTGGTAAATAAACCACTGCACTTGAGAGACCTCAAAAATTCATAACTAAAAACATAAATGGTTTCAAAAATCTTACGTTATCAGGACAGAGTGGTAGCCTTCCCTCTGTACTCAAGTCTCTTGTAGACTCCTCTGTGGAAATGTGAGTCTTGTGTTTTAAGTCATGAAAGATCGAACCTTCTTTGACGACCTATTTTTCCACAGAACAAATGGTATCTCAGACACCTGGTTAAAGGGGTTTATATTATAACACCGAACACTGAAAACAGCGAACGGTGTTACATCGACACATATTCAGCGGACGCTGAAAATGTCAAAACCACAGAACAGCGATTTCTTTCCTAGGGGAAAGAAATCGCTGTTCCAAACCCCCCCCCCAAAAAAAAACAATAAACACTTCCAAACACATACACACATACCCTAACCCTAATTATACCCCCCCAAAAAACAGTAAACAAGTAAATACACATATGCACGTAACCCAACCATACATCTAGCAAAAAAAAAAAAAAACAGTAAGCATTTTAAAACATATGTACTTACCTTAACCCGCACCCTAAACTAAGGTTAGTAACTCTCGCACATTTACATAAACAGTTCCAAACACAAACACACTTACCTTAACCCTAATCCTACCCCCTCAAAACAAAAGTAAACAGCTGAAAACACACACACACACACACACACACACACACACACACACACACACACACACACACACACACACACACACACGTAACTCAACCATACATCTATTGCAAAATAAAACACAGTAAACACTTTCATACATATGCACTTACCTTAACCCATATCCTAACCCTAAGGTCAATAACTGTTGCAGAATCACGCTCGGGAGCTATACCGGACAAGGGACCACACTACACTCCAGAACAGGCAAAGCAACGAAGCGGTCAAGTGACTTATTTCCCAGGGAAAGAATTCGCTGAACAGCCGCTTCACTTTTTTGCCTGTTCGCTCTACGTGTCGACGAAAACACATTCAACAAAATGCATTTTCATCATTCTAATATGAACCCAGTTAAAGGAACTAAACTTTCAAATAATACTATGCGTCACATTCTTACCCCAATGTAACTCTCACCTCTGGAACAAATCTTCACTACATGTCAAGCAGAGTGGCATCCTTGCTACCCTCAAGATAGACCTAAATAACTGGATGGGCAGCCTCAAATTCTCCCCCTAGTCTATCTAGCACTGTCCTCACTGAGGCTGCAGATAACATCTGAAGACGTGCTTTTGGCTACGTTTGTAATGATCTGCAGACTGTCTACCTAGTATTTACCTATCACTCTATAATGCAACAGAAAGAAAATGTTAGCTGCAGCTTACAAAACTTATACATATGCAGTCAGACAGGGTGTCTAAATTATAAAGTTACTCAAAATCACATAGGTAAAGCAAGTTACAGCTTATGGATTCTGGCCATGGCGCATTTCGTCTCATAGAAATGCATTTTTTTCACATTTCCTTGCTGATTTCATAATGCTTTCTAATTTCTCCTTGGTTTTAGCATCCCTTTTTGCACATTAAACCGGCACTGTAATTTTTCAGCCCAGCAAAAACTGAAAACATGAGATAAATGCTTTCAGAATTTATGTGAGTGGTAGAGCTGATAGGCGGAGCCAAGATGTCCAACTGATATAGCAGCCGTTTTTCTGAGCTCCATGAAACTAGCATAAAAAACAGGACATAACTTACTTTATTTTAGTAAAGATACTTATAATTGATAGATGAAAGTATATTATTAGTAACTTTGGTGAACTTAGGAAAGTTTTTTTCCTGTCAAATTATAAAGGAGAATATATAATTTGTGGAGATGAGCACTTCGAAGACTTCTCATTCTGACATGGCTTTAAAAAAATGAAATGCAGCTTGTGACATTTGCTCTACAATAACTCTCACTAAAAATGGATGATTTTAAGGAGAATTTACAAAACCTCAAGGAAAATTGTCAGAAAAAAACAGATTCTCTCAAGGAACTTATACAGCAGCATCAGTCCAGAATACACACTTAGAAGCATCCCTGAATGATCTTGATGGAAGACTGAAGGAAGAAGAAAGCCAGAAAGATTTTCTCATCAAACAAAACATTTGGCTTCTCAAAGTGGATGACCTGGAAAACAGGGAGAGAAGGTCAAATATAAGGATTTTTGGCATCCCTGAGAGAGCTGAAGCGGAAGATATAATTTCTTTCCTGAATACCTGGATTCCAGAGATTTTAGATTTAAAGGAGGGTCTGTCCTTTGGTATTGAAAGGGCTCATAGAGCTAAAGGAAAGCCAGTGTCAACATCCTCCTCTACTCCCTCCCAGATCAATAGTCATAAAGTTTTTATCTTATTTGGACAAGGAGTTGGTCCTAAAATCTGCCTGAAGGAAAAGTCCAACAAATTTAATCAAAACTCAATTAGGTTTGATAATGACTATTCCACCAGGGTTTTGGAACAGAGGAAAAACTTGGCCATTAATAAAACTGTTAAAGCAGAATAACATCAAAACTCAGTTTGTCTTTCCTGCCAGAATAAAAATCCTATATTAGAAAGAAATTAGATCATTTAATGCCCTAGAGGAAGTCACTTCCTTTATTAAAAACAATAACATTATTTCCTTACCTGAAGATATGGAATGGGAATCTGCATCTCTGAAGAGAGCTACTGATAAATCTTCTTGGACTGATGTTAAAAAGAAAAAACAAAAAACTGGGTCAAAGATTGCTGTTCCCACTAACCCTCTCAAAGCATCTACTGCAACTGGACTTTAACTTGTTTTATACTTGCTAAATTTTCAAGTAAGGTATATCGTGACAATATTTTTCTTATTGTTTTTCTTTCTCTTTTTGCATTTTTCATTTTTATACTTTTTTTGTTCATATACAAATTAAATAACTGTTTATGCTTTTAGTATATTATTATAACATTACTGGTTTATTGAGTGATATAATTGAACAGTAAGCTGTCTGCTTTTATGACCTTAAGATGAAATGTTTATTTCAAATAATATATAGCCCTTTGCCCTGCTAAATGTTCTTCTGAGTTATTACAGAGGCATAGTCACTGCTTAGATTAATTTATCAAAACTGTTTTCGATACATACATGGGATAACAAGGCGTATCTATGATTTAGTATATATTAACTAGTTTCTTTAATATTTATAACTTCTGATTGTTTCAGAATAAATATTGGTACCTGTGTGAACAATAAGCTGCTTGCCGGCTTTTGACATAAATTGGGTCTCTGACAGTTATATGCTTGTATGTTTTATGGCACACGTTTTTAAATGGTTACAAGTTATGTTTCCTGTGTGTTCCTGGTAAGTGATTGCTTCAGAAAATGACTGTATTTAAAATAAGAATGATGACATGAATTTATGGACGGTTCTGCCTATTAATTAGAAGCTTTAGCTGGGATCTAAAAGTTTTTATGTAATGGGAGAGGTGTGTTCTTTTTTTAGAATGCTTTCAAATGACTGTTTCGGATGTTCTAAATTTGCCTGTTATGTAGAGTTTAGTTATGGGGAAAGGCTGTATGAAACTTTTTTTGTGTGTGTGTGTGTTGCATGGTTTGTGATGTCCAGAGGTGATTTCTTGTGTACTGAATGTTAATTTACTGATTGGAAGTATCCGACAGTTAAACTTTACATTTGTTACTGTAAATAAACAGAGTTTGTGATACAGTTAAAGTGAGGTCAGGAAACTGTAGTGTGCTGGGCGGGAAAATGTCAGTTTGAAATTTAAGAAGTGAAGCTTTCTTACTTAGCTTGCGACATCATGCATTCTATGCATGCAGATCAGATTACATTAAATCTAATGTGTATATGCAAGCCTAATTGTGAATGTCAAGTCTCTGATTGGTTAATATAACATAGTAGGCTTCTTTTACAAGAATTATGAACTACACTGTCTGCAAACATATTCATGGTTCCCTTTTATAATAGTGACTATATTTTGTGATCAAATATATACAGAAATGTTATTTTTTCTTGTAAACAGTTAATTATAGCCACTATTTCTAGTGAATATACTGGAGTTTTTTTTTTAAATAGATCTTTACAAATAACTTTCCTATGCAGTTAGTAAGTGTTTAGTATATGCTTATACATTTACAGGAAATACTTATGACTAATGGTAATAACTGTAAGGGTACTCAAATACCATACTAAATTTTAGCAAATATATGTGTGAATAATTTTGATTGAACTATAATTACTTTGTATCTAATATGTTGGTTTTCTTATTGCATCTTAGATATTTTTTGTTTCAGACGTCATGTTTTCAGTTATAAAGTCATGTTTTTTAGTATATTAGCACTTTATGACAGGGAAGGAGCTCAGTAATATCTAGGACTTGTGATAGCACAACGAGCAAGATATGAGTTTCAGTATTACCCTATTACTATGGTGGATATTTACAGCTATTTCTATTTTATGTTTGTCTTTGAGTCATTCACTTTTAAGACCTGTTATCCATACTAAGTTTTATATAAATAATGTTTTTTACTAATTTCTGTCATATTAACTGATGTCAGTTAATTATTATTGATTTTAGTCAGTCATTTAAACATCTGCTATTCCAAAAGTTTAGGAGTTAATTAAGGACAAATATGTCTTATGGAATATTTCTAAGAATCTATGTTAACAGCTTTTGGGAATGACACACACTCAGTATGTGCTAACACCCAATTCTTGTGAAGTTTTTATTTAGTGGGAGTTTGTCATGATAAGATTTATTCAGAGGGCAAGTAAATACAAATGCTAAATGATTCTTTGATTTGTTCTGCCATTTTGAAGTTTTTATTAGAACTAATACAGATGACATTGCTTAGGTGTTTTGGGTAATCATTTAGATTGTTAATAAAGTTAATGTTTCCTTAGTCTATTAAGCACTAAATTCAGATTATATATATCCTAATATGTCTCATGCTTCCTTAGTGAATAATTCCTGTATAAATGTTTAATGTTTCTAATAATAGTGTATATAACTCATCTCTAAAACCTAACTGGAATCAATATCTGATTAGTTGTTTATCACTACTATTTTTCTCTTAATTTATAATATATTCTCCATTTTTTACTTTGTTTTCATGGGCTCGAACCAACAAAGGTTGATAGTTGGGATAGGTAGTCTGGCAGATTTCGTTTTGTTTGCTAGATTAGGAATGTATCTCATTCCATGTATATGGTGTATTAAGGTGTATATCAGAGTGACATATGCTAATTTTTTAAAACTCCAAAAACCAGGCAAATAACCTTGAATAGCTCCAGAAAAAACTCTCACTCTCTTGAATGAAGTATTTTGATAACTTTTTGTTGATATAAGGATATTCATTCAATAGATAATAAGTTATATAACATGTGTATTTAAAATTTCTGAATGAGATTTATTTTTTATCAAATGACATCATTTCCTGTGATAACTGTATTTAAACAACAGTTTTTTTACATTCATTGTTTCTGAGGAAGTTCACGTAAATAAAAGTGGATGAAAGCGCTTAAAAAGTCATTTTGGAGAGTGAGAGTTTTTTCTGGAGCTATTCAAGGTTATTTGCCTGGTTTTTGGAGTTTTAACATTTTTATTGGAACGTTACTTTGGTTTGTCTTATATGCTAATTTTTTGTCATTTAACTGTTTTTCTAGTTCTGAAATGCCTGACAATTTTTTTTTACTTTTATCTTTCATGGGGAAAGTTATTTGGATTGAGATAAATAGAAAGATAACAACTGATATTCTGGAAGAGTATTATGTATACAGGATTCTATTAATACAAGTTCCTTTATTATTTATCTTTAAAGAATTCTGATATGGATTTAACTTTGTTTGTCTTTTCGGCTTTTCCCGGTTGGGGGTTGCAACAGCGGAAATCCGGTCCGCTAATGATTGGCAGTAGATTTTTATGGTGCTGAGTTGCCAGCCCGATGCCCAACCGTCAGCGAAGGCACACCCATTCACGCATGTCTTTCGGAGGCCACCCTACTGCAGGGAGGACATGCAGACTCCACACAGAAGGCACTCCAGCCAAGAATCGAACAGGAGAACCTCTTGCTGTGAGGCAATAACGCTACCGCTGTACCACCGCGGCTTTAGCTTTGATATCCTTAAATACTAATGGCTTAAACAACCCATATAAGAGAGCTAACCTAGGGTGGCCACGGTGATGCAGCGGTTAGCATTGCCGCCTCACAGCAAGTGGTTCTCCGGTTCGATCCTTGGCTAAGGTGCCTTCTGTGACGAGTCTGCATGTCCTCCCTGTGGTCGCATGGGTTTCCTCCGGATGCTCTGGTTTCCTCTCACATCACAAAGCATGGTGTATGTGGATTGGACACTCTAAATTTGCCCTAGGTGTGAGTGTGTGTGTATGTGTACCTTCTGTGGAAGGTTGGGTGCTGTGCTGGCATCTCGACACCGTAAAACTCCACTGCCAATCATGAGCGGACAGGTGATCTGCTGTGGCGACCCCTAACCAGGAAAAGCTGAAAGAAGAAGAAGAAGAAAAGAGAGCTAACCTACTAAGGTATCTTAAACTAAACAAGGCTCAAGTAGTTTTACTCCAAGAGAGACACTTTAAAATAAATGACACATTTATGTGGGACCCTAAGGAATACACAATACTTGCTCAATCTTCTTATAAAAATAAGACCAGAAGAGCAACAATTCTATGGAAAAAGACTTTCTTAATTCTCCAAATTATTTACAAACATGTAAATAATGATGGACTCATGGCCTTAGTTATACTTATGTTTAACAACAGAATTTGGACCCTGGCTAATTTATACTGGTTCCCGGGTATGGGGGTTGGACAAGCTAAGAGACTTTATTACAACTACTTCTAAAGGTAATATTATACTAGGAGGTGATTTCAACTGTATCACAGATATTACAGAAACTACCAATAGGAAATCTCTTAGACTATCGTCCTCAGCCAACCAGCTAAAAAAAATGGGCAGAAATGTTTAAATTAAAAGACACCTTCAATGCTTTGGGACCAAATTTTTTACTATTCTCACACCAAGACTATAGACATGGTACCCAAACTAGAATAGATAAAAGTTATATCTCACAAGATCTTTATTCTAAAATCTTGAATTTTTCAATACAACCTTGTCCCTTTTCAGATCCTAATCCCCTGTTGTTAACAATACACTTGTAATTCAGTCAATTAATTATTACTTCAAGGATTCCTTCATATATCTAAAAATTAAAGATTTTAAATCTTGGGTAACTTCTGAACTTCAGCTTTTCTTGGAGATTAATTATAAACCTGAAGCAAACACAATTATGGTTTGGGATTCTCTTAAGGCCTATCTATATGGTAAAAACATTAGCTGGTACAAAAATAAAATTAAAGAATGGGACTCAAGAGTTACAGCATCTCCAAAATCAATTATCTCTTAAACCTAATAAGAACTTAATTTTTACAGATAAGAACAAAACAGAAGAAACAAATAAGAAATGCAATGAAATATTATCCCATAAAACTAATTTAGCTATGGAAAAACTGAAATTAAATTCTTATGCTACCTCTCCTAAGCATCTTCATAACCTATCTATGAAAGTTAAGATACAATCAAAAATTAATAACATTGATAGTATATTTCATGAAGGGAAAAGGAAAAAAGCCTCGGACATAGGGGGCATTCTGGAGGCTTTTAATTATCATTATGCAGAGCATCATAAAAATAAAATAAGTACAAATGAATGTGATAAGTTAGAGAATATAGTTTCCAACATAACAAGAATTCCTGAGGAACTTAAGTTACATCTACAAAAAACTATTTCTCAAAAGGAAATTATAGATGGGATTAAAGGAAGCAAGTCTAATAAAGCACCTGGAATAGATGGCTTAATTATCAAAATGTATAGATTGTTCCCTTCTTCTATAATCTCTCTCCTACATAAAACCTTTCTTGAAGTTCAAACATTAGCAAATATTCCTCCTTCTTGGAGTTATTCTCTAAGTTCCCCTATATTAAAAGAGAATAAGGACCCTAATCATTGCAACTCATACAGACCTATTTCTTCGTTGAATAATGATTATAAACTATTTATGTCAATTATGGTCAATAGATTGAAAATACCCATATCTAAAATAATAAATGAAGACCAAACTGGTTTCATACATAACAAGCATACACAGGATAATATTAAAAAAGAGTATTAACATTGACAGATTACCTTAATAGAGGAAACTATGAAGCATTGATAATGGGTCTAGAGAGTCAAAAGGCCTTTGACTCCTTAAATTGGGGTTATTTATTTAAAGTCTTACTGTTATTTCATTTTCCCCCTTTTTTATAAAAATAATAAAGAAAACCTATGAAAATAATCTAGCATATGTCAAATTAGGTCCCTTTACTTCCAAAGCAATCCAAATCACTAGAGGTCCTAGACAAAGATGTCCCATGTCCCCTATCCTATTTGCTCTGGCCATAGAATTACTTGCCATTTTAATATGTAATAACCCAAAGATAAGAGGTATGACCAATGTATATCTAAAATAATGTTTGCTGATGATGTCTTACTTAACTTGCCCAACTCTAAGGAAGTGTTAGGTGAAGTGGATATAGTAACAACAAATTTCCAAAAAATCTCAGGACCCTCCTTCAAAAATCTAAATCAAAATATTTATTATTAAATAAAAAAAGAACATACAGGTTCCAGTTAATCATATTATTGAAAACCAAGTTTCAACTCTAGACTATTTAGGAATAGTCCTATGTAAGAATACAGAGGAAACCTTACAGCTTAACTATGCTAAAGCCTTAGACTTAATCAAGACATTAATAAACAAATGGAATAATTTAAAAAAATAAAAACAACGCAACTACACGAAAAAAGAAAAACTATATAAAATAAAAGTGAAGAGAAGACTCAATGATTGACTGCTTACACAAGAGATAAGTTTAGCGCTTTCATTCTCTTTAATAACACAAACTTCTTCAGAATTTTAGACTTCTGAAGAAGTTAGTGTTATTAAAGCGAATGAAAGAGCTAAACTTATCTATTGTGTAAGCAGTCAATCATTGAGTCTTCTCTTTACGTTTATCAAATGGAATAATTTGTTTATAACATTTGATAGGTTACAACTGATAAAAAATGATTTTGTTACCTAAAATATTATATATAGCACAAGCCTTTATACTTATACCAGGAAAGAAAATCCTTAAAGAAATCACTTCAACTCTGATATAAGTCCTGTGGTACCCCAAAAGAAATAAAGTGGCATATTCTCATCATATCAGAAAATGGGAACAAGGGGGGTTAAAATTCCAAGAGATTGAAACTTATATAAAGGCATTTATAATTAAAATAGTGATGAATTGGATAAATCCTAGATACTCTTCCAATTGGAAACAGTTACACTCCATTATACTAATGAATGAAAATTATTTATCAAAAACATTTTGGTAACTGACAAAGATAACAAGATATGGCACTATTTAAATTTAAATTTACAGTATAGTACAACAAAATTAACTAAACTAACACTAATAAACAACATTTTTGATGTGTTTAGAAAATTCATTATTACAAATCTAAATATAAAACTGTGGCATAGATTTTTAATACCATTTACTATTACATGGGATTTCCCTGATAAAACACACAGAAAGATTTTTGGTTTATGGGAAAACAGTCACCTATTTTGCTGGTTGCAATGTATTGAAAACCAACAAGCTTTGAACATACAAAGTATATTGTCAACCTATGGCCTATCCCCTAATGGCTGGTTGGTTCTTCAGAGTGTCACAGCATACACTAAGGATCTGTGTAGAATAATACAGAACTCATCCTTAAAAAACATACACAAATTATAAACTGGATTTTTGGAATTCTATATAGTAATACCAATGTTAAGAATGAATTATCATACCTATATAACACTTTGTCTATAAGACAGCTCCTAAAGATTCTTACTGGTAATACCTAACTAAAGGGTTTCAAGTATCATTATCAATGGAAGATAAAACAAACATTTTACTTTCAGTTAAACTAACTTCTTATTCAAAATTCTGGAGGAGTTTTCATTGGAAATTTCTACACAGATCCTTTCTGACACCTGAAAAATTCTCAGAAATGAACCCTTCAAACAGCAAGTTATGTTGGGAGATGTCACCTGTCCACTAATGATGACTGGTCTCATTTTTTATGACTGTACTAATATTAAACCATACTGGAATGAGATTAACAAATTTTTTCAAGCTATCTTGAAAAAAAAAACTACAATCCACTCTGCTACAGGCCCCATGAAGGCTCAGTGTCTCTCCAACCTAACACCACTCTTAAGTATTCAACTCCGGTACCACCTTTAACATTCCTATAAGAAAAGTGCAGTCCAGGTCTGAACTGTCTGCAAACAGCTACAGTTAACTTTGAACCTAACACCACTCTTAAGTATTCAACTCTGGTACCACCTTTAACATTCCTATAAGAAAAGTGCAGTCCGGGTCTGAACTGTCTGCAAACAGCTACAGTTAACTTTGAGTATGTGTCTAACTGTTTGAGCCAATCTTCATTTTCCCCTGGAGAGCACTGTGCTTTGGCTGTAAGCAGCCCCCACCACCACACACACACACACACACACACACACACACACACACACACACACATCTTCCACTTTCTCTTATTCCCTTCTGTTAGCAAATAGTATCAATAACTGATCAATACTGTGTGTTTGTTTATTTAAACTATACCACAGTAGCCTACTGATACAAGGTTATCCTGGTTTTCTACCTGAGAAATTAAGACAAGACTTACAGTTTCAGAGCAGTCCTTGGTCAATTGTGATTGTTCTTAACACATACTTGTCTTGCTTTGGCTCATTAGCAGCAGTACAAAGAACTGCCTGCTCACACCCTTGTTCTCCCCTCCCCTTCCCTGTTTATTACCTTAAGACAATCCCAGAGTTAATAAATATTACCTGTGGCAGGCACCATTTGTAAAACTGCAATCCACTCTGCTATAGGCCCCATGAAGGCTCAGTGTCTCTCCAGTAAGTGTTTTACAACTGTAAATGCCTATTTATGTTGAATTGTATTAGACATTTTACAACTGTATATGTTTATGTTGAATTTCAAGCCTGTACTCCAATCTGCTTACTTACACTATCAGAATATTTACCCCACTCATAGGACCAAAAACTGGGACTGGGTTAGCCCTGCTCCGCTTCGCCCTCGCTACGCTCGCTGCTTAAGCTCCCTCCCTGCCCCCTTATCCCACCCGCCCCCACTGTCACACCCCTACTTCCTCTCCAACCTACACAACTTCCTCTCCAATTCCCCCCCACCACTTTACTGTTTAACCACTACTATTCCTCTGAAGCACATTGACCCCACCCATTGATGACATATAACATGTCTATAAATAATTATAAACGCCTTCCTCTTATCTTACCACTCTTAATTCTGCCATACTTTCTTACTAGCTATGAAAATCTCACATTCGTAGGTTTCTCTTATCCAAAATGCCAAACCAAGACCCCCCTATCTCCACTGACTGCGGAACTTGCCCACTACTACACTACCCCAAAAATTATAAATTCCAACCACTTGCTTCTAAAAAAACCACTCCAATCAACACCAAAATCCAAATATGAACTAAAACTACTATTCAAAGTTATTAGACTACTAGCGTATCTAAGAAAAAACATAACCAAAGATGGGGACATCCATCCTAATCCAGGCCGAACCTTAACTCAAAATCCTACCAGCCTACCACTCTCCCACCGACTTGTCAACTCCCTCCTAATATGCCACTTAAACATTAGAAGCCTAAACAATAAGATACATAGCCTGCATGCTGTACTAGCCACATACCTCCCCAACAAAATGTGTCTATCTGAAACATGGCTCCGGCCATCAACCAAAGACAATGAGATCCTGCCTCCTGGTTACAATATACTTAGGGAAGATAGAGTAAAGAAAAGAGGAGGTGGAATAGCCGTCTTATATAATAGCACACTTAACATCATAACTAATCCTATACAACCACCCCAGGTCTCTAACACTGAAATACTAGCTCTAAAAATTCTACTAAATAATCATAAGGGCATTAACCTAATTGTCACCTATATTCCCCCTGGGAGCAATGTAGAAACACTAGAGGTCATTCTACATTGGATAGCCAACAACTACCCTCAATAAACCATTGTCCTGGGCGATGTTAATATTGACTGGAACCAATGCACAGCACAGTCCAACCCCATCCCTGTTAACCTACATGGATTCTCTCAGATAATATCATCTACCACAAGTACAGGTAACAATAACCAAAAAGAGAGTATACTAGACTGGATACTCACCAACAGTCATCCCCAGAACTATATGTCTGGAACTCTCCCTAATGATCTTAGTGATCACCTGCTCACATACATCATGAAAGACAAAATTAATTGTACAAGCTTACCTATTTATAGGTCTATCAGATCCAAGAAAAACTTTGACCCAACTAAATTTCAACTTGAACTCAAATCATGTAACTGGACAAAACTAAAGTTCCTTCCCCTTGATGAGGCAGTGTCATCATTTAATTCATTCCTTACTATACTTGACTCGCATGCCCCTAAACGCTCAATAAGAATTAAAACTCAACTAGCACCCTGGCTAACAACAGACACCAAAACCAAAATAACAACTAGAGACAAAGCGTGGGATAAATGGCGCACTACCAAACTACCCCTAGATCATATCAAATTCCAACAACTTAGAAATGAGACTAAAAAAGCCATCATACTAGATAAGAAAAATTACTTCTACAATCTGCAACATAAACATCAGAATAACCCTCAAATGTACTGGGCAGGCATAAATAAACTTCTCCAACCAGGCAAATCCACTACTCCGACCCCAAGAACATTATCTGACAAGAGCCAAGAAGATATAGCCAATTCATTGAATACTTTCTTCACAGAAACCATCCAGTCATTAGCTAACCAACTTTCTCCTCCCCACACTTCTATAAACACTATACCCGACTCACCACTCTCTTTTAACTTCCAGCCAGTGTCCACATCCTTTATCAGATCCCTTTTGAAAAAATTGAAGCCAACCACCCTTTCAGATGATCTTCTGCCGGCTGAATACCTGCAAATTGCTGCAGATGTCATAGCCTACCCTATCTCAATCCTAATTAACAGAACCATAACCGAGGCCTCAATCCCCTCAATTTGGAAAATATCCTATGTTATTCCACTCCACAAAGGAGGTTCATCCACAGAACTATCCAACTATAGACCTATAGCCATACTATCACCACTTGCCAAAATTATGGAAAAGTGCATGCACAACCAACTAATGCTCTATCTAACCCAAAATAAACTACTCACAGACTCTCAACATGGATTCAGACCCCATCATAGTACAACCACTGCCCTCCTCTCTTTTACTGAAAACATTAATCTTAACCGAATAATAAAAAATATCCTCCGCTCTCTTCCTGGACCTATCGAAAGCCTTCGATATGGTAAACCATCATTTACTTCTATATACTTTAAAAACCCTGTATCTAGATACTCCAGCCCTTGACTGGTTTCAAGCTTACCTCACTGGGAGACAACAAGCAGTAATGTGGCAAAACAAGCTCTCCTGCCTACTACCAAATACCATAGGAGTTCCTCAAGGTTCCATATTAGGACCTCTCCTCTTTTCAGTCTTCATAAACGACATCCAAACAGTCATCCCTGAAGCCACCTACATTCAATATACAGATGACTCGACTATAATATGTTCCAATGCCTCTCTTGCAAATCTACTAACTACCACCCAACATAGCTTCACCAAAGTCGAAAACTGGCTTGCCAACCATCTCCTGATCTTAAATCCAAACAAAACCAAGTTACTTCTCATCTACCCAACCAATAGATCTCCGACTGAAAACTTCACTATAAAATCCAATAATGGGACCATCATCTGCCCAGACACCTATACAAAGCTATTAGGAGTAAACATTGACAATAAACTCAGATTTGATATACATATCAACCAAGCCATTAAGTCAGTCAACAAGAAACTTGGGACCCTATATAGAATTAAAGCCTTCCTTACCCCGAATGCCAGGGCAGCCACAGCCCGTTCACACCTACTCTCTACCCTACTATATGCCTCTCCTGTCCTCACTCACCTTAACAAATCTGATCTGGCCAAGCTCTCATCCTGCTATAATCACATTGCCAGGTTCGTTACAGGCCTACCCTACAGAACACACCACTGTACTAACCTGAAAAAGCTTGGATGGATAGAATTCCCACACCTTCTTCACCAGTCCCAACTCATAGAGGCCTTCAAAATCCTTAAACAACCTGAGAATACCCCAGCACTAAAAAACTTAATGACTCCCTACTCCAATCTAAGCTGCCTCTGCTCAGCAAACAGACTCCTTGTCCAAACAACTAAATCTCTCAACCTAGGTGGTGACGCGCTATTTGCCAACACCACTGGTAAAATATGGAACTCTCTCCCAAATAACATCACGCTTGCAACTTCTCTAAGTCAATTCAAAATAGTCTAAAACTCCACTTCAAGTCACACTGGCTATGTCCTTGCTCAAACCCAGACTAGCTCTGTGCCATTAACTAAAACATAAACAACTAGCTAAGATGATAAGTACTTTGTATACTGTGATAAAGAAATATGTATCCTGTCTAACTCTATGTCATTATACTGCCTACCGTCCTTGCTAATATGTTATTAATGTTACATTTGTAGTAATCTCAGAAATAGTAATGGCAGTCTTGTACTTGTATGTAAATAGCCTATGTTTTTGTTAAGTTCTTTCAGCTCATTTACTGTACTTAATTATCAATGTAACTCTGTTGGAGCTTTTCTCCCCGGGCCTCCGCTGAAAAAGGACATGTATCCAGTCAGACCATCCCGGTTAACAAATGTAAAATAAAAATAAATAAAAATAAAAATAAATATCTATACTGATATATTTGTTTTGACAAAGTCTTTAATTTTATTGAATGTTGTTAATAGCAATAATATGAAGAAAGACTACCTGTATTTGTTGTGGACAATGTTAACAATAGCCAGAAAATGTATAACTACAAGATGGAACTCTAATGTAGCACCCACAATGGAGGAGTTCCTATCATCACTGAAGAAATGCTTACCAATGGAGAAAAGAACTAAAGAGTTAAGAACTTTTCCTAAGCCATTGGTTAATAGTCCGTGGAGGAAAGTTTTGAATTTGATTGATACCCTACAGACGGAACCAAACTCTTCCTAACTATTATAGTTTATATATTAACTTATTATTCAACTACAAATGTTTTTATCTGAATCCTTTTTGTCAGGCTGAATGTAAATACTGCAAATAGTTACTGGATGTTATGACTGTATTAAATTGTTGTGTTATTTCATCAAAATAAAAACCATTTGAGTAAAAAAAAGAATTTATGTGAGTTAGACTTCCTTTGACTATCTACCGTTCACCAACTGGAACCTGTTTCTCTGTGCCGTCTCCCCCATAAGCACTTTAAATCCTACCCTGTACTCTAGCTAATGAAAACCCGCACTAGGAGCTTGTAGGAGCTACTGCTCGCTATTTATTACCTGTATCTACAATTTTCATAGGTTCATAGATCAGAACTAGACTAACTGGCCTTGTGGCCCATTTTAAGCCTAGCCAATTACCCCATGAGAGAATCAAACCCTGCACCTTGTGTTTGTAATGCAAACACCTTACCCATTATGCCAACCTGCCCCCCCCTTAATGTAAAGGTAAACATCTTGGAATGTCCAGTTCATTCCTCATTATCTCTGTCCAGCAACTGTTGTCACCATATTTGCTGCTTGCATGCTATTAATTAATTAATAAAATGAGAAGGCTGACCAACTGATAGCAGATACCTGAGGATAAGTGCCCACCTGTGGGAGCAGGATGTCTGCTTACTTGCACCACCAAGGATGCAGTTTTAACTAGTGATCCTGAATCAGAAATGGGGGAACTACTGACCAGCTGATGGCCTGCTAACCTTCCCTGGAGGAAAGAAGAATTGAGGCTCTGCTATCTGACTGTTCTCATACAGACATGCAGCAGTCACTCCTGGTGGACATTGTTGATACAGGGCATCCATGTGGGTATATGCCCACATGCCTTTCGCATTTAGACATACCAGCAATAAAGTGACAGACAGTGTGTGTGTGTGTGTGTGTGTGTGTGTGTGTGTGTGTGTGTGTGTGTGTGTGTGTGTGTTGAGAGAGAATGTGCATAGGATGAGTTAGGGGAAACCCAGATAACTAAAATTAGTGGTGGTAACTGAACAAGATAGCAGGTAATAAATGAAATCATCACAAATGATATTACTGCAAACTTGTACATGGTATTAAATTAGAACTACTTAGGCATGCATGTAATTATATAAATGCTAAGTCCATTTATTTTACTACTCATATCAAAAGTGTCCCTATTCTAAACCTAACTGATATAAATTACACAACTACAATTCCATAAACAAACAACTGACAACAGCATTATGCAGTGATACAATGTGATCGTTATCCATCTGTTAAATAACTTCTGGCTAAACAACAGACCAGAGTGTGCAAACAGAAAAGGCAGAAAATAATATCGAATACAATGGATGAGTGGATTAAATGCTGAACCTGATACATTTTATACAGCCATAGATAACGCACGTACAAGTTTTACTCATCAAAATTTAGTAAATGTATTCCAGAAATACTTTCTAAGAAAGTAATTTCTACATATCCATAGTCAGTAAATACTCTACTCCAAAAAACAGTTGTATCAATAAAGCAGTACATTTTTCAGATTTTCTGGACTTGTACCTGTCCCGGTATCTATCTTAGTATTCATAGCTGTCAATTTTCCATATCCAAAATGAGGAACATCACCTCTCATAACAGGGAATACATGGGAAAAATGTGGAAACACTTTGTAACAACTTCACATAGGTAGCTCACAAGATGGTTAAAATGTGTTACTTTATACTTTTAAAAGTACTTAGATGAATTAATATGTTTCAGTAGTATTTACCATGGATATCAGTTAAAAAAAACCATAACGCTGAATGTCTGACAGACCTTTTCAATGTGGAACTGCAAGGAACATTCCTCTTAATGAAGTACACTTGAGAGATATACCAGTATTATGTTACTCACTAAAATTCATGTCTGTAACATTCCCATCTCCTTTCATCATTCACAGTTCTGTTAGTAACCACACAGGTTTTTAATTAGAATGTAACTACACCATGTGTTAAAATTATCCTATCTCTCTCTCTGGACAAAGATATACTCTCATCCAGATGTGATTTTACTTGCTTCATATTTACAATTACTTCTGTGTTCATCCCTAAAGAATCTTATCTTTTTTGTGCAGTACCTTCAAACACAGACACACAAGCAAAGGCATGATGTGGAGATAAGTGAAACTGATAAATTAGCTTAAGTGATCAGTCAAGAATTTCAAGTACAATGCATTGCATTCAGATGGATTACCTCATTCAAAAATACACTGCTGTCTGTCTGACTGCTGCAAACGACAGACATACCATTCCTTTTAAGCATGGCTAACTACATGCTCAGCACAAATGGACTTTGTTTTAAAAATGTGGACTGAATTCCACAGACTGAGGACACACATTCTAATCAATATACTCACCAAACATTTTGGAAAGCAAATCTTGTCACCAACACACATTCTGAAAACAGTGTTTCTTTCACCAACAGGCTTACAACTAGCAACCCAATCTTACCTTTAATACATTTAACACTGGCTCAAATGCAACTACAGAAGGAACACAACTGAAATCTCTCTAGGGTGACGTTATTAAAAAATTAGAAATGGCATATACCACACTTAAAAACTTGACCACAGTCATGCAAGAAAATAAAAATATATTTCTGGAGAACAGTGGAACTCTTTGTCCTTCATTAACTAACACATATGTTAAATTGAACTGAATACGCTAAAAAAAGGATAGGAATAAGAAAACAGGCATGGATTGTTGTAGGATCATCACAGTATTATTAAAATAATTCAGACTGATAGGCAGGGGCAGCTGCAGCCCCCATTAAAAAAAAAGATTTGTTAAATTAAGAAAGTCTACTATTATTTTTTTAAAGATGAAATAATAGTTGACTTTCTGTCTGTTTTTATCCAGATGTTTTGAGACTCCAAAAAAAATCATCTTAGTCCATTTTGATGGCTGTTTTCAAAAGAGCCCGACATTGTCTGGGGATTAATCTTCTATGTAAATCAGCAGAGGACATAAAAAATGTCACTCAATGAGTATCTCACTAGGCTGCAGCTTGAAACAGCATACAGTGAATCCTACTGGCGCAGGGCTTTTTTTTTGTTATACAGGCAACATCATGAAGGAAGCTTAATTTAAGAGGGATAATATGTGTGTGTGTGTGTGTGTGTGTGTGTGTGTGTGTGTGTGTGTGTGTGTGTGTGTATACATATGTTTATGTGTATATACAGATCACTATCAAATGATCGAATTTCTGAAAATCAGAAATTCATATGGTCAGGATCATATGATCAAACTTTTGGAAATTTGAACATTAAAAAAAATGTTTCTTTTTTTACATTTTTGCAGGGGGGCAACCCCTGCAACCACCCACACCGCCTGCAAATTAAATATACCAACTCCAAGATCCCACCACAGTGAGGAACAGGGTAACTTTACAAAATACCTTTTCAACACATATGTCTGCACCAACCAGTGTGATATACATGACATACATTTCTAATACATTTGCAACACAAGCATCTTAAATAATGTTGATATTCACAAACAACATATAACTGTTTACAAAATTCCAGACAGCTGTGCTGGCAGTATCTCCTTTCTTGATATGTTGCTTAGGTTGTAAGATGTATAGCAATATATATGAAGTATAATGTTTGTTAATGTTAATTTGATACAATTTTGTTACTTTTGTATAAACATAAATTTGCCTAAGTCACAAGTGATAATTCAATAAAGATGTTTAAAAAAAATGAAGCAAAAATCTTGTCATTCTGCAAAAATCTGGACAGTTGAGAAATGTGATCCAGACTCCCAGTTTAATTCATTTATATCCTCCACACTTACTACAATAGATTTTTGGCAGTTATGTTGTGTGCTATGAACACAGGGGTGGGGAAAGCTAAAATGTGAGATAAAGTGGGAAAAATGCAAGTAAGAAGTAATCTATATGGATGGTATGGGGGTGGGATGAGGGAATAACTGTGACGGGCACTAGGGAAGTGCAGGGAGGACAAGTATTCAACAGTAAGGTCATTAGTGTCTAGGGCTCTGTTTTACCTAAAGCTAGTCTTGTTGATTGCAATCAGAGTTCATGAGTTAGTACTGGGCTAACTGCCCTTGTGGGCCAATTTAAGTTTAGCTAATTACTCCATTTGAGAAGCAAACCCTGCACCTTGAGTTTATAAGGTAAAAACCTTAACCATTATATCAACCTCTCCTGTGTGGCAGAAGAAAATTCTACCACTGAACCACCAAAACTGACAAATGTTCATGTTCCCTTTTCCTTAGATTCATGGTTTCATAGGTTCATAGCTAATTACTAGGCTAGCTTTCTTAATAGTCTCTTCTAAGCCTAATTGATTTCCTTCCCAAAGAGGAGAATCATACACCTTAACCATTATACCAAACCCCAATCTTTGTTTTAACTTATACAGAGTTAGCACAGTGGCTGTAATGAGTGGGTGCATACTGAAGCAGTCTGTTCATGAAACTGATGATTGCATCTGCTATTTCATCACAGGTAACGGTCACTG
The DNA here is from genome assembly GCF_019279795.1 of Protopterus annectens. Taxonomy (NCBI): domain Eukaryota; kingdom Metazoa; phylum Chordata; order Ceratodontiformes; family Protopteridae; genus Protopterus; species Protopterus annectens. Next base: position 1,059,197,508 of record NC_056725.1, on the reverse strand, counting down.
ATCTACTGTAACAAACACCCACTCCATTCCAATTAGCCTCACTCACTCAGCAGCTTCTTGCAACCCCCCCTTTACTTTGAAGTCACTAGCTGCCACTGCTGATAGGGGATAATTCTCACCACAACAACATTTAGGGTGAATGGTATTTAAAAGTGACATTGACAGACAAGAATGATTACCGTAAATCACTTGTTCAAAATTCATAAGACCAGAATTCCCAAACAGGTCACTAGAAAGCCTCATTTCACAAAAATTAGTTTTGCACTTTAGGATTACTAGTGAGTGGACATGTACTGTTTTCAAATTGTAGAACTAACAAAATACAAAATATATTTGAGGTGGATGGGGTGTGTACGTATTGGTGACTTAAGTTTCATAACCTGTAGCTTGGAGAATCAGGTTCCTTGACTTATTCAATACCTTTCCAAGTCAGAAATAATTAATGATCTTCAGCTGAGCAAACATTCTGAAAATACACAATTCCTCACTGTTATAGTGATTGCAATTAGGATACAAAACTGCTGGTGAAAATTAGTCTAGACCTCAGAAAATGAAAATGTAGTCAGAGATTCCCTTATAAGAGCAGCTGAACCTACAGGTAACAGCAGAAAAAAAAGGAATTTTTGTGTGGTGTCAATCCCCTCGGCTGCTCCCATGGCAGGGTTGTAAGCCATTATCAAAACACCCTCCTTACTTGCATATACCTATCTTTACACATTGTGCCATTCTCAAATCTGTAAATCAAATTACAGTTGAGGAGACAAAAATACTTAAGAACAAAAAGTCTGCAAAGATCCTCTCATACTTCAGGCCCAAAAAGCTTTCTCTTTAAACTGTAGCAAGCGGTTTGTGGCAAATCACGGACTACAGCTTATACCATACATGTAAAATTTCAGCTTTGACCACAAATGCCGTATCGGCATTAATTTCTAAATACAGATACTGCACTACTCATAGATCACCATTTGTCAATCATGCCCCTAGCATTTTGCACTTGCACCTGGACTGGCTGCCTCCTTTGCCTGACCCATGTTATACCTCTGTCTGACCTCCATGATGGACAGTTGTGGAGAAATGAGAATCACCCTGCAAGAATAAAAAAAATAGATGTACTAGTGCGAAACAACAGTGCAGCAAAAGAACGTAAGCACCTTTCAGGATTTATGAATTTGGGGCCAGAGAGACTGCAATCCAAGAAATACCATTCTCTAAATGACAGATCTTTTGAGGATAAGTGGGGCAGATAAAACAGTATTAAATAAACCATGGATAATATTTTACATCATATGCCCACAAGCAACATACATATGAAAATATTTGGTATGGAATATGTGAATTCAGTACTGGAAACTCAGGCACAATTCACATACTATTTCCTAAGGTACAATAACTGTGATAGACTGGATATAAATTACAACAGTTCAAATAAAACAAATGAAAACTCAAAATAAAATTCAAACAGATGAAGAAATGGCACAATAACAGTTTTATGTCACACACTGCTTACTGCTTTATTCAGACCTTGACTTCTTCTGAACGCGTTTTCAAAAATTAACACCACATTTATTTAACTATATCACATGACAAAAAAAATGACATAAAAATACTCAAAACACATTATTTGATTTTTAAAGACAGAGCTTTCAATTTACCCTGTCAGGAAATAGAGTCATTCATTCCTGGATAGACATTAAGCCTCAACTTCCAAATCCAGTTTTTTTCCTTTCCAATTGATTATTTATATTCCTCTTCTTCTTCTTTCAGCTTTTTCCCAGTTAGGGGTCGCCACAGTGGATCACCTGTCTGCTCATGACTGGCAGTGGAGTTTTACAGTGTCAAGTTGCCAGTCCGGCACCCAAACTTCCACAGAAGGCACACACACACACGCACTCACACCTAGGGACAATTTAGAGTGTCCAATCCACCTACAGCATGTCGTTGGGATGTGGGAGGAAACCGGAGGAAACCCATGTGATCACAGGGAGGACATGCAGACTCCACACAAAAGGCACCCCAGCTGAGGACCGAACAGGAGAACCTCTTGCTGTGAGGCAGCAACGCTAACTGCTGCACCACCGTGGCCGCCCCCAATTGATTATTTACATTACCACATTATCTAATACACAGAAAAAGAAATTCTTAAAATTTAAACAAGAGCAAGAATGTTTAAAGGGATAATATAAAATTGTATAAAACGAGAATGCATTAAGTGCTCCAAAATCAGTTTACTTAAATATCTCATGGTTTTTCCTACATAAAAAGCATTACATGAACTGCAAATAAATAAGTAAACCACCCTTATAGAATTACATGTAAATATTCCCTTTACATGAATTATATGATCATATCCACTGACTATAACCATGCAGCCATTATTTATGTATCCACAAAAATTGAGGAACCCATAAGGATATGTTCCATAAATTTTAGGTGATGACCAATCTGTCACAGCATAACCAAATCACTATTTAAAATTTATTTTTAATTACTAACTTCCTCTTTTATATGTAAAATGCAGACCAGCATCAAATAATGATGCCAAGTCCGTATTACATTTAAAAATTTTCCATTTGTTAATATTTTGAATTTTAACATAGACCCCTAACCGGGAAAAAGCCGAAAGAAGAAGAAGAAGTGGAATAATTAATGACAAATAAATTAGAACAATTTCTATTTTAACTGTTAAAAATGGGGTAAATTATCATCTGTACCACAGTCATAAATGCATTAATAGTGGCTACATGGTTATGGATATTATTTTGCACTTAATAAATCCAGAAAAAAAAACATTTCAGTGTTGCAGAATATGTTAAGAAAGTTTCAAGTCTTTTCAGGATTTAAAAGTAATGAAGACAAACAAAGGATGTAGCGGTAAGCTATGTACCCACACATGAATTGGTTCAACAAGATCCATATTTATGGGGACACAATAAGGTTAAATATTTAGGTGTGTTGATTAAACAGGATTCAGTTATGGCTAAGGATATGTGGGAAGAGACTAAAAAGATAACACAAAAGTTTAGAAAATGAAAGCTCTTGATTATGTATATGTATAGTAAGGGATTCACTTTGAAACATCGAATGTTCAGAACATCGACGTTCTGACCATAGAGACCATACCCCCCTACTTTAATATTCCAACTCCGTGATCGCACTACAATGGAGTAAAGGAAATCTTCTGTTTACCGCTATATGCAGTAGTGCTAAATGGGAGATTTCCCGTAACCTACCTGCAATGCCAGCACTCAGATGGCACACACACACACACACACACACACACACACACACACACACACACACACACACACACACACAAAACATGTAGGGCACCTTGCTGCCCTACATACACACCCACAATTCCACATTTTCACTTGCCTGGCACTTCCACTTTAAACCTTCGATGTTCTGAACATTGATGTTCTAGTCTCGATGATCAGAACGTCAATGTTCTGAACATTCGATGATTTAAAGTGGAACCATAGTAAGATACAAGTGATGAAAAAGTATTATGTGGTTATATTTTATCAACCAGAGAATATGTGGACTATAATTAGTAAAGAGTTGAAGGATTTTATTTGGGAGTGGAAGAGGGTAAATGTTAAATGAGATAAGATGAACTTCCACATAGAACAAGGTAGTTTATGATTACCTGATTTGAAGGGATATTTTAGAATTGCACAGTTAATGATCTCATACATAACCCAAGCAGAAGGTTATAAATCATAGTGGAATGGGATGATAATATTGAGGGGGGGGGGGTCGTTGGATGTACAACCTTAAGGAAAATAACAACCATATACAATACTGTATTTATACTGCATTTATAAAGTATCAGAAAGTATTCCAAAAAATAAGACAATATAGGAAAGGAGCAAACAGAATTAGTCCACAGAGATGACTGCAAGCAGGGGTATAGAAAATAGGCAAAAGGGGGCTGTAATTTACTGAAGAAAACTGCAAAAGGAACCATGGGTGGATGACTTCCTAAAGGGCACTATAATGCATTTCTTCCTGTTGTATATTAATCAGTGGGCTTTGGCACCAGTCATAGGTTGGTACAAGGCTATTGGCCCTAGGGCCTATACAAGCCTAGCCATAACAATTCCCTGGTTATTTCTTCCCACAGTATTTACCTCCCTGGACCCCTGTCTACCAGGGTGACTGACATGATCCCTGGGGTGAATTTCCCATCTCCCATCCAATCATCAAGTTTCCTTTTGAAGATGGCCAAAGAGGTGCTCTGCTTGACATATATGGGCATGTCTGGGGAGTCTCTGGGTCAGGAACCTATCCCTCCAGCATGTTTTGCTCATTGTGATGACAAGGTTTAGATCCCTGGAGTGTGAGTCTCTGAGGGATTGAGATTTCTTTAAGTGTAGCATGTCCAGCAGCTCTGGGTTTGACACCTTGCATGTTAAGAGATCGCCTCTGAGTAGACAATATAGGTGGAGTTTTTTCAGACGGTCAGCATAGGGCATCTGCTTTAGGCCTGTGATTCTTTTAGTGAGGTATTTCTGCGGCTTTTCCAGTTGTTGCAGATGTCTTGAGAAGTATATACCAAACAGGGTGTTGTATTCTATAATGGGTCTAATGAGGGATGAGTACAGTGGGACAATGACCTCTTTTTTTCTGGATGAAAAGCCCTTAGTGATGAGGTGTACCACATAGAAAGATTTCCTGACTGTTGTGGCGATGCGGTTATCGAAGGTGAGACCACTGTCCACCTGTGTCCCTAAGGCTCATCACACTTTTGGTGTTTAGTGTACTGCCACCTATGTGGTAATTCACTGGTACATGTTTTTTTCCCAAAAGGGTAACTATACATTTCTTGGCATTGAGCTTGAGCCCATGGCCTGTTTCTGTAAGGCCCTTTTGTAGAATATCCACATCATTTGGGGATTCAATAATGGCTCCCAGTTTGCAGTCATCTGCGAACTTTGTTAACCAGAGTCCCTTAGTGTTGGCCTGTACTTCAGAGAAGTAGATGCTAAACAAGAGCGGTCCCAGGACTGAACCCTGAGGTACTCCACTTGTCACTTGTTTGGAGCTGGATTTGGAGTCAGCTACTTTTACAGTGTGGACTCTGTCAGTAAGCCAGTTGGCAACCCATTGAGTGACATAGGGATTAATGCCCAACTTGGTAAGTTTATCTATGATTCCAGAGTGGGGGATGGTGTCGAAGGCCTTGGCGAGGTCCAGATAGGTTGTGTGGACCACCTTACCCTTGTCCACGGCTCTGGAGACTGATTCGAAGAAGTCAGTCAGGTTCAGGAGACAAGATTGACCCTTCACAAACCCAAACTGGGTGAGGTCCAGTGTTTGAAGGTCGCCAATGTCTTTGTTTATAAGTTCCACGATAATACGCTTCATGGCCTTGCAGATCAGGTTCGTCAGACTGATGGGGTGTTAGTTCCCGAGATCCAAGGTGGATCCCCCCTTGTGAAGTGGGATAACTGTAGCTGTGCGCCATTCAGTGGGCATGAAGCCTGAGGTGAGGCTATGATTAAACATGACACTTAGGTGAGGTGCCAGTTCATTTTGTAGTTCATGTAGTACACAGCCTGGGATATTATCTGGTCCCATGGATGCTGTATTCTTAGGTCTGGAGAGTGTGTTTTTTTACCTGTGTAGCTGTTATTACCGGAATTTGGCAATCTTTCAGTATTGAGATGGGCCCTTTAGAGGTTGAGAGGGGGGTGAAGTTTGTACTGAATCAATCTGCCACGATATTGGCAATATCCTCGGGATCAGTATATTTAATGCCATTCTGTTGTAGCTCAGAGCAGATCTGAGCATTGCCATTTAGATTCTTGACATAGCTATAGAATACCTTGTGGTTATCTTTGGAATCTTTGGCAATTTTATTTTCTTAACTAGCTTTGGAGGATTTTATGAGGGATCTCAGCTTCTTACTGAGGGTGGTAAGGAAGTTTTTTGCATCCTGGGATTTTCCACTTTTCTGCAACAGTTTCTTCCTTTTGTTGTAAGGTTTGTTTATGGCAAGGGACCACCAGATTGGCTTCAGTTTTTTGGAGGAGAGCGTCTTAGTTCTATTGGGGATGGCACGATTCATGCATGAGTGGATGTGCTCGTACAATGCCTTAGTGTAGGATTCAGCAGTCAAACTTTCAGTTCCCGTCTGCATGGATGTCATGAAGTTTGTCACTTCTGATTTGAGTAGCATGAAGTTGCCTTTGGAGAAGTTTTTTACAGAGGTTTCCTTACTGGGGGGGGGGGGTAGAATGTGGAGGTCAAGGGTGATTAGCTTATGGTCAGACCTGACCAACGAGGGGGTGACCATAGGTATGGAGCATCGATTTCTCATGTTGGTAATGACCAGGTCTACGATACTGGAGCCCCTGGTGGGACTAAGGATTAGTTGATCCAGGGCGTTGGAATTTATGAATTCCAAGAACCGTTGGGCAAAGGTGTTGGTACACGAGTAGTTTTTTCAGTTAATGGCAGGGTAGTTCAAATCACCCAGTATTATGGTGTTTGCTTGTATCTTAATATTTTCCAGTATGTTTAGAAAGGTGTAGTGAGAATCTTGAGACATGGTGGGGGATCTGCAGCAAGCTACAATTTCGAGTGCAGTCTTACCTAGTGTTAGTTGCACCTGGAGAATTTCACACGCATTGTGTTGGGCAACTAGTCTGGTGTTGTGAATATCCTTGGTGAATATGGACACTCCTCTACCTTTAGAGATTCAGTCCTGGTTTGATGGCAGAAAAGTGTGGTAAGAGTTGTAGCCTGGTATTGCAGGGGTGCTCTCTCGAGCCTTGAACCAGGTCTCAGTTACTGCACAGATATCGATGTTCTCCATTTTTAGGAGTGCATTTTGAGGTTTAGACTTCTAGCATTAAGTAGCATTACCTTCAGATTTTGCATGCTTGTACCTGTTACGGTGGTGGTTTTGTCCTTTGAACTTTGCCTAAAAAAGGCACAATAGGGGTGGCAAGAGCCTTAGCCAGCAACCTGAATCCCAGGGGTGACAGGTGTAGAGCATCTCTGGCAAAGCATCGTGGTCTGTCGATCATTTCGTCCCAGGCAGACAGATACTGGATCCCCTTTGAATGACACCAGAAGCTTAGCCAATTGTTGAAGTCAATCATTTTGTCCTTATACTGTGTTATCAATCTGGGCAAAGGCAGGATGCTACTCAGGGCTAGGGTCATACCTGCCTGGGCCACATGATTCGAGACCTCTTCCATATCTCTTTTCATGTAGTCCAGGGAGGTACGTCTCAAGTCATTCACTCCAACATGGACAATGACAGAGTCATATTTGTGCTTGTTGTGGAGTGGCTTGAGTGCATGCGTTATGTAGCAGATGCTGGCACCCGACAGGCAGTTGACTGTAATTTTCTCCTTGTTCAGCCTGGTGAGTGGGACATCAGTGTGCCTGACTATAGAGTCACCTATGACTAAAGTGCTGGGTATGTTGTCTTGCCTTAGGGGCTGTTGTTGGGTGGCACACTGGTGTTGTGAGCTAGGTGACACTTTGGTTATGATTGGTGATTGTGTTTCAGCTTCGGAGGTCCTTGTTGCTTGGGCAGGTTACTGTTAAGGGTCTACACATATGTGGGTTTAGTATTGCTATGTGTGGGTGTTGGCGGTGTGGGTTTATAGACGGGCTATGTGTTGCTTGAGGTGTAGTGTGGGTCTTAACCTTCTCCTCTTGACTATCTAGCACAATCTTGGGTGGAAAGAGCTTTGCTTCCAGTTTGGCTATGCAAGTGAATCTCTCGCAGGTTGTAGTGTTGGGTGGTAGGAGGAGAGGGTTGTCTGTGTACATAAGGCAATTGCTGCATTTCCCCAGTATGCCCAGATTCACCAGGTGGACAGGAGAAATCACTGAAAGCTGACCCTTGGACATGCCTGGTTTGGTGCTTTTTTGTGAAGTATAAGAGCTGTTTTCCTTACCTTAGCAAGGTACTTTGCAATTATAGGCTGTTTAGTGCCTATGATTAATTTCTCCTTATTAACAAGGAGAGTTGAGTGTTTGTATCAGTTTAAGGCTTCCTAGTGCTTTCCAGCAGATATCAGAGCAAGTGCTAGTCACAGGGATGCTTAAAGGTAAGATGAAAAAAATGGTTTATCCTAAACACTGCAGTGTGCACTAGAGGAGTTAGATGTGAAAGTAGGTAACTTAAGTTTTACCTGTCTAAAAAGTTATGTTTTAGTGGAGAGTCACTATTTTTAAAACAGTAAGACAAATTGAAAGGGGGTGGTCACTTTTGTATTCTGGTACTATGGAGTACAGTAGGATGGCCAATAAATTTAAACAGGTGAAGGGGACTGATTTCACAAAATGATAACTTTGTGCTTACTCACACAAGCCAGTAAAAACAGAGAGGAAATGAGATATATGGTCAAATTAACATAAGGGGAAGGCAACTACAAAGACAGTGGTGTTTAAGAACACTACAGTAACTGGGTGGGGAAAAAGTTTCGCCTGACTCACAAGAGACAGAGCTGTGGTCTCTTTTCAAGTTTTAATATGCAGTTAAAAGCAGAAAAATCATTTGTGTTAGACTCTCTTATAGGATGCTGGTGTCATGGTGGGAATCTATGACAGCTCCAAATTTACAGTCATCTCTGAACTTGGTGAGCCAGAGACATTTGACATTGGTATCTACTTCTCAGAAGTCAAGCATAAACAGGAGCAGGGTCAACATAGAGCCCTGAAGTACTCCGCTGGTGACATTGACTTCTTGTGAGGATTTATGCCCAGTCCTCAAGAGTTTGTCAATAATCCTGCAGTGAGATATTGTATCAAACACCTTGGCCAGGTCATGGTAGGTGGTATGGACCATTTTCCCCTCATCCATAAGCCTCTGTGACTCTCAAAGTCATCTACCAGGTTCAGTTGGCAAGACCTTCTCTTAAAGCCCAACTTGGATGGATCCAGTGTCTGTAGGTTGTCAATGTCCTTGTTGATAATCTCCGTAATTCATTTTACGGCTTTGCATATTAGACTTGTCAGACTGATGGGTCTGTAGTTCTTGGGGTCAGTTAATGGTTCATCCTTATGAAGATGTTGCTGCCCTCCATTAACCTGGCATTCAACCAGTTTTGAGGCTGTAGCTGAAGAGTACCTCAAGTGGTCCTGCTACATCATGTTTTATGCTATTTATGAGGCAACCAGGGATATTGCCATGGCTTTTTGGCCTTGGTGAAGACTAGCAGGACCTGCTCCCTGTTGATAGCTTGGTGGGGATATGCTAGAATGGATTTCAGAGAGGATATTAAGAGGTTAGATAAATTTACCAGCCTGTAGACTTGCTATGTCATCCTGGTCAGTGAAGGATGTGCCATTTATAACCACTTCTGCACACTGCTGAGTGTTACCTTCAAAGTTCCTGACATAGCTGAAGAAGGCCGTGTGATTGCCCTTAGCCTGGAAGGCTATCCTGATCTCATAACTGGCTTTGTTGGACTTTACTAGACCTCTTAATTGCTTGCTTTGTTGAATAAGAGAGCTTTTGTTTTTATGAAAGTTGCTCTTTCTGATTCTGGCCAGGACTTTTTTTTATTTTGATATATACCCTTTTAAGGTAAGGATTCTACCAGTGGGATTGTTTTTGGTGTTAGATTTGGGCTTACCTCTAGGTAGGTATGACAGCCTCAATGTAGCCATTTACATGTTTGTACATGGTTTCTGTGAATAATTCTGCACAGATAGCGGAGTTATTGGGGTTTAGGGGAGCCATGAATTTTCAAAAGGGTATAGTTTACTTTAAAATATTTCCTATTATGGGTTTAGTTGGATTTTTTAGATTGATTTTTATTTCTAAGTAAACAGGTCCAACCTCACCAAAGAGGAAGTGACTCAGGGAGGGTGCAATGGCCTCCTGCATTGGTGAGTACTAGGTCCAGTATGTTTCATCATCTCGTTAGTGTGTGCACTATCTGGTCCAGGGTGTTCATGTTGATAAAGTCCAGGAAATGTGAGTAAGAGGCAGTGTACATTTCCCAGTATATAGAGGGGCAAGGTCTCCCATGAATTTGGTTGGATGGTGAACACCTCTATTAGGTCAAGGTAAGAAATGCGAGCTTTGTGGGTTATAGAGGGTAACCTACAGCTGGCAAGAACATGGTAAAGAACCTTGTCTTTGGAGACTTGGACATCAATGAACTCCAGAGCATCATCCTGTTTAACCAAACTGGAGTTGTATTTTGTGCTAACGCAGATCGAGACCCCTCCGTCTTTAGCCCTTTTATGTGCTGCTGTTGACCTAAATGTGTGTAAGGCACTGTAGCCTTGCATTGTTACCACTGGAACAAAATGCATTCATGTACTGAAATTGAAAATGAAATTAAAGAAACAGTTTGTGAACTGACAAAATACTTAATTGTTTAAGAAATATTTCTCCAAATAACTATTATGTACTCTAAATTGTCATTTTACACACTTTTATACTTTTCTCTTTACATTTTTCTTTTATTATGAAATATTTTGTTCTTGGGTAAAGAACTATAAAAAGTAAAAGAAACTAGATTATCGCTAAATTAAGATGTCTGAGTTGTTTAAGGTTCCAGACTGAGTAAGGCACAGACCACCTGTCAGGAGGTTACTCCCTTACCCAACAGATCATGCTGGATGCAAGTTTCAAATACCATGTTCATAAAATTTTGTGCAATCATTTCCTGTATATTTTTTTAGACGTGTCCCATCTTGCACATCAGAACTTAATTCAAGCCAATGCATCTGTTTACAGCATACATTTTTTAAATAATTTCATGGTTAACAGGTAAGTTACAATATTTCTTAGCTATCGTTTCAGTAACTAGACAGGGTTTCACCGTTCATTAATTTAACTTTAACAGCATAAAGTTTTTTTTTTTTTTTTTTTTAATACAATCAACTGTGCATATCAAGGTGTTTATTCTCTTGTGAAAGTGTATGACATCAGTCCATATGAAATACTCTGTTATGGCTGCTGTGATCAGACTTTGACATTAGACAATCTTGTCAAAAAAAAGTATGTTTACATTTTAGAACATTTGCATTCTTTCTGCAGTGCTAATAACAGGGCTTTTTTACAGTACAGGAATGCCCTCTGCTGGTCAGAGTCAGAAGTAATTACGTGATTGAGACTTAGAAATGCTGTTATCACTGCTGAAACACAACATAGGAGGCAGATGTTCAGATTCTGAGCAATGCTATTTAAGTCAAAACACAGTTCAGGCAGAACTTCCTACCGCAGACTCATAGCGAATGTGTGTTGTGTTCTGCTGGACATTATTTCACAGAATTGGGAAACATTCACGGAAATATTTAAGCAGAAAAGGTAAACTGTCTGGGTTGGCTGTTTGAGGAGGCACTGCATGGCAGTTTTTATTACATATGCACATCTAATGGGGCAACTTTATTAGTTAAATATACAAATCTGATGGGGCAACTTTCTTAATGTTTTGCAACGGCCCTGCTGACTACCAGTATGACTTGGTATCCAAGGTCTAAATGTAACCAAGTTTACAGAGACCATAAATTAGGTGTTACTGTTAGTGTAAAATCTCTACCAAGACTTCGATCAGACCTGCACCTGTTGTGCTAATCATTAGCTCATCCAAAAGACTAAGAAGTGTATTACAGCTCCAAGTCAATAAGAACTCCATTTTTTACTCTTGTCATATCACTGGTGTTCTCTTAAAATAAACCCCATTGCTAGGGACCAGCGGTAACTACATTTGCAATAAGCTTTCTTTCTACTACCATATCTTAGTTGTAGTCAGAAAGTCCTACAGCCTTGCACATCTAATCCACTTTGGAATGTCTTTCAGATCCAGGGATGTCTTTGCCGTCCCCCCCTTTTACTCCACCCTCAGACCTATTATTGAATACAATACCTCCTTTGGAATGTACCCAAGCCCTGCGTAAGAATTAAAAGGCCCCAAAGATTCCAGACTAGAATGATAACCCAACAAGCTTACATATCTATCTCCTCAGTTTTTGTCAGAGATCTGGGAGGTGATGTTTCCATATGTAGTATCCTGTGCTATGAAACATCATTTATCAACCTACTTCACCACCACAGATCAAATAACTTAATGCCTATTCTAAGGACAAACTTCCACAATATCTGTTGGTGTGATCTTTCGGTACTTACGTATTATTGCAACCAGATTTTAGCGATAATACCACTTGCTTCCCGATATCGACATATGACCGTTAGTGGTTTATAAAAGTCATATAGTGTGTTTCCTTTAACAGTACAGTTTTTTCTGGGAGTGTTTTCAATAAAATGTAAAAAAAAAACATGCTGTTATTCCTTTATGCACTTTACTGCCAGCAGCATGTCGCCTATTGAAAGTCCGCCCACTGAACATTCCTTTTTTTTCGTGGCAGCAAATGCTGATGAATAACGGTCATAATTGCATTTGGGTTTCAGGTATCACAGCTTTCCTGAGACTCATATAACATAGTATTTTGCTTAGTTTAAGATGCGTTTCTAGGATTAAAAAACACAGAGTGACGCCTCCTCACCATTTGGAGTCCTACTGAATCGAAAACATGTACTGTGACACGCACTTTGACAAGGAAGAGAGAAAAAAAAGGACTGTTTTTGAGAGTAGGTGGTTTTAAGAAGGGTTACGAAGAACAGCGTGATAAATTACTGTCGCTGTGGCTGCAAGCACCGCTAATGCACAAATGAGATAGCCTCACACATGCTGGCAGTAAAGTGCACACAGCCACAGCGACACACTGACTTTCTCCATTGTTCTTGACAACATGTCTTAAAATAACCTTCAGTATGAAAGTAAAGACAATTGCTGACATTTGTACAACAAAAACAGTCAGATTTCGATATCGGGAGGCAAGTGGTATTATCGCTAAAATCTGGTTGCAATAATACGTTAAGTACCGATATTTCTTACCCAGCACATCTCCCACCTTTGTAATAGACTTTCCCTGGACATTAAGCAGCGCACCTCCCTGAAAACCTTTAAAGCAAACCTCAGTGACCAGAGAGATAACCATATATATTCTTGCTTGAGATTAATGGTAATGAACTTTTATGTCTATCCTTATTATAAGGGTGATGTACTTAAGCTTCTTTATGGCTCTCCAGCCCTACTCTTAGTCTGATCCTGTTAACTTATGAACATGTATCTTAACTGGTAAAGTTTTGGTTTACAGCTGTCATTTCACAGACAGCTTTATAGTAGCTGTATGTAAGTATGCTGACATCTGTAATAAAGTTTGACTTATTTATGTGCAAACAAACAAAAACATAACTAAAAAGGCTATACCAAAAGCTCTTCCTCATTAAGTATATAAGAGGAGCAAAAGTCAAAGACACAAACGAGTAAAATAATGTCACTACTTTTTTTTTTTTTTTATAACTTTTGAAAATTAGTGATATACGTTTTAATATTCAAATTCTACAAAGTGACTCATTTAAAGAATACCGAGGCAGTCTACAAAAATGGTGTGTGTGTGTGTGTGTGTGTGTGTGTGTGTGTGTGTGTGTGTGTCCAGGATGCCTGGTTCATTTCTAAATAACTTCAGCTAGACATTATTTGACTGAGATGGAAAGTGCCCACTATATCATGTAAGTAGAGAAGTAAATTGGACTGGCTGTTTTAGGAGGCAGAACACAGCAGTTTTAGTTATGTATACAAAGCAAATGATGCAACTACAGTGGATATAAAAAGTTCAAACACCCCTGTTAAAATGTCAGGGTTTTGTGATATAAAAAAAATGAGACAACAATAAATCATTTCAAAACTTTTCCCACCTTTAATGAGACCTTTAACCTGTACAATTCAATTGAAAAACAAGCAAATCTGTTACTGGAAAAAATATAAAAAATGAAAAACATATAATAAGCTGGTTGCATAAGTGTGCACACCCTTAAACTAATACTTTGTTGAAGTACCTTTTGATTTAATTACAGCATTCAGTCTTCTTGGGTACACACCTGCTATCAATTAAAGAGACTCTGATTAACCCCAAATAAACTTCAGTTGTCCTAGCAGGATTTTCCTAACATTTACTCAGTTGCCTGCTACAGCAAAAGCCATGGTTCACAGAGAGCTTACAAAGCATCAAAGGGATCTCATTGTTGAGAGGTATCAGTCAGGAGAAGGGTGCAAAAAAATTTCCACAGCAGTGGATATACCATGGAACACAGTGAAGACAGTCATCAAAATGTGGAGAAAATATGGGACAACAGTGACGTTGCAAAGAACTGGACGTCCCTCCAAAACTGATGAAAAGACAAGACAAAAACTGGGCAGAGAGGCTGCCAAGTGACCTCCAGCAACACTGTAGGAGCTGCAGGAATTTCTGGCAAGTACTGGTTGTGTATTACACGTGACAACAATCTCCCGTATTCTCCATATGTCTGGACTACGAGGTAGGGTTGCAAGACAGAAGCCTTTCCTTACAAAGAAAAACATCCAGGCCCAGCTAAAATTTGCAAAACAATACGTCAAGTCTCCCAAAAGCATGTGGGAACTTTTTGGCCACAATTCCAAAAGGTACATTTGGCACAAAAACAATACTTTGCATCACCAAAAGAAAACCATCCCCAGATGAAGCATGGTGGTTGGCAGTATCGTGCTTTGGGGTTGCTTTTCTTCAGATGGAACTGGGGCTTTAATCAAGGTGGAGGGAATTATGAATAGTTCCAAATACCACTCACTTTTGGCCCAAAACCTTCAGGCATCTGCTAGAAAGCTGAAGATGAAGAGAAATTTTACCTCACCTATCAGTGAAAGCGATAAGAACTGGCCAGCCTATTAGTCACAAGAGGGGTGGTTTCAAACTCGGAAATTGTAGCCTATTGGCCGTTTGGGCAGCATTTCTATCCCTTTTCACCTTTTGCCTTAAAAACACGTTTGCGCGGTTTTGCGTGTTGCACAGTGCCGCTAAGATAGGGTTAAACTATTTCTTGTGCCAGACAGTCTAATCTTCAAATTTTTGCTTAAATCTTGCCAGTCTAACATCTGTTTGCACTCAACTTGAGTATCAAAGTCTAGCACTTGCTCAAAGCCACTCGTAGCATTTACAGGAGCATTTTTACTGCTACCAGCACTAAACAACTTCAGTACTATTAAATTAACACCCATCCAGGTATGTCTAAAGGTCAGTTCCCTGTGCTCACTCCTGGTAACCTGGTGAACCTGGGCATCCTGAGGCAATGTAGCAACTGCCTTATGTACACATACAATCCTCTCCTCCTACCTCCCAACTCCCAGACTTGTCAGAGATGCACCTATATATCCAAGTTGGAAGCAAAGCACTCTAATGCCACGACTGGACTTGTCAGCCAAGAGGAGAAGGTCAACACCTGCACCACACCACAAGAAATGCATAGTTCTCCAAAACATACACCACCACAATCCTCACATAGAAACACAAAACACACACCAGCGTTTGCAGAGGATCTAATTAAAAATCTACCCAAACATCAGAGACCTCCAAGATAGACATGCAAGCAACCACCATACCACAATAGAAACTACGCAACACATAGTTCACATGAACAGTGTGCCACCCAAAAGAAGCCCCTAAGGCAACACAGTACACCCAATACACTAGTTATAGGTGATTCAATAGTAAAGCACACTGATGTCCCACTCACCAGGTTGAACAAGGAAAAAGTTACAGTTAGCTGCTTGTCAGGCGCCATGATCCACCACATAACACATGCGCTCAGGTACAAACGCGCACAGCAGGTACAGATATGACTCAGTCATTGTCCATGTTGGTGTCAATGACCTGAGAGACATCTCTCTGGAATACATGAAAAAGAGACATGGAGGAGCTCTCTGACCATGTAGCTCAAGCAGGTATGACCCTAGCCCTGAGTAGCATCCTGCCATCACCCAGACTGATACCACAGTCCAAGCACAAAATGATTGACCAACAATTGGCTAAATTTCTGGTGTCATTCTAAGGGGATCCAGTATCTGTCTGCCTGGGATGACATGATCGACAGACCTCGATGCTTCACCAGAGATGGCCTGCATCTGTCACCCCTGGAATTCCAGATACTGACTAAGGCACTTGCCACCCCATAGTGCCTTTTTTAGGCAATCTCCTGATGTCAAAAGTACCATCGTAACTGCTACAGCCAAACAGAATCTGAGGGTTATGCTACTCAATGCTCAGTTTGAATCTCAAAATACACTCACCTGAAACCCTTCTTAAAATGGAGAACATCGATGTCTGTACAGTAACTGAAACCTGGTTCAAGGCTCCAGAGAGCACCCCTGTGCTATCAGGCTATAATTCATATCACACCTTTAGGCCCCAAAACCTGGACCGAAGCACTAAAGGTGGTGGTGTTTCCATACTCATAAAGGATATACACACCTACAGACTAGTAGCCCAACACAACACTTCGGAGATACTCCAGGTACAACTAACACTGGGCAAGGTAGCAATCCAGCTGGTTGCCTGCTATAGGTCCCCACCATGTCCCAAAACTCCCACTCCACATTCCTAAACATCCTGGAAAATACCAAAGTGCAACCCAATACCCTAATACTGGGGGACTTTAATTACCCCTACATAAACTTGGAAAATTACTCAAGTACTAACTCACTTGCTCAACGATTCCTGGAATTCATAAATTCCATTGCCCTGGACCTACTTGTTCTTACCCCCACTCGGGGTAACAACATCCTCATTCTGGTCATAACCAACATGAGCAACTGCTGCTCAACACCTGAAATTAAATCTTCCCTGGTCAGATCTGACCACAGGCTAATCACTATGGAAATCCACATCCCCTCCTCTCCCACCGTAAAGGAAATCACTGTAAAAATCTTCTCCAAAGCAAACCATGGGCTCCTAGAAATGGAGGTAGCAAACTTTATGACACCCATGTAGTTGGAAAATAGCTGCTCGACTGCTGAATCATAACCATTGCGCTGTACGAACACATTCACAAGTGCATGGACAGAGCCATCCCAAACAGAACCAAGACGCTTACCTCCAAAAAAAGGAAGTCAATCTGGTGGTCCCCTACCATAAACAAATTCTACAACAGAAGGAAGAAACTGTTGCAGAAAAGGGTAAAATCCCAAGACTGGAAAAAATCCCTAGCTAGCCTTAGCAAAACATTGAGATAGCTCATCAAATCCTCTAAAACTACCTATGAAAACAAAATAGCAGCAAATACTAAAAACAACCACAAGGCATTCTATAGTGATGTCAAGACTCTTCAGGGCAACACTCAGGTCTGCTCTGAGCTACAGCAGAATGGCAACACATATACCGACCCAGCTGACATTGCCAATATATTGGCTGACAGGTTCAGTGCAAACTTTATCCCCCTTTCACCCCCCAAAGGACCAATCACAATTCCCTAGGAGTGTCAAGTTCTAAATTTTACTGCTGCTCAGGTTGAAACCACACTGTCTAAAGCCAAGAACACAGCTTCCATGGGACCCGATAATATCCCTGGATGTGTCCTACATGAGCTACAAAATGAACTGGCACCACACCTGAGTGCCTTGTTCAATCATAGCCTCATTTCAGGCTTTGTACTGACCGAATGGTGAACGGCCAAGGTCATCACACTCCACAAAGGGGGAGCGACTACAGACCCTGGAAACTACTGCCCCATTAGCCTAACTAGTCTGATATGCAAGGCTATGGAGTGTATCATCATGGACCTTATAAATAGGGATATAGGAAGCCTCCAAACTCTGGACCCCACGCAGTCCAGATTTGTAAAGGGTAGATCATGCCTGCTCAATCTGGTAGACTTCTTTGAGTCTGTCACCAGAGCTGTGGACGTGGGCAAGGTAGTACACACAGCCTATCCCGATCTTGCCAAGGACTTTGATACCATTCCCCACTCGGGAATCATTGATAGACTCACTAACCTAGGCACTAACCCCTATGTCACAAGGTGGGTTGCTAACTGGCTCACTGATAGAACTCGCACTGTGAAGGTTGCAGACTCTAAACTGGACTACCGACCAGTCACGAGTGGTGTCCCGCAGGGATCTATCCTGGGTCCCCATCTGTTTGGCATCTACGTCTCATCAGTTCAAGCCAACACAAAAGGATTCTGGATGACCAAGTTTGCAGATGATTGCAAACTGGGAGCCATTATAGAATCCCCAACTGACGTAGACATCCTACAAAGGGGCTCCACTGACTCCAATGACTGATGCCTGAACCACGGCCTTAAACTAAATACCAAAAAATGCATTGTTATTCCCTTTGGGAAAAACTCTGTGCCCATGAAATACCATTTAAACGGTGTTCTACTTAACTCAGAAGGTGTAATAAGAGATCTGGGAACACAGGTTGATAGCAACCTCTGCTTTGACAGCCACATCGCCACTGTAGTTAGAAAATCCTTTTATGTGGCACATTTCATCACAAAGGGTTTCTCACCTAGGAAGAAAGAGGTCATCGTCCCTATTTGTCCCTCATTAGACCTATTATAGAATACAATGCCCCTTTTGGCATGTACCTCACTAGACACCTGCAACAGCTGGAAAGGCCACAAAAATATCTCACCAAGAGGATTCTAGGCCTTAAACACATGCCCTATACTGACAGGCTAAAAAAACTCCAGCTATACTCAGTCTCATATCGCCTCCTTAGAGGCGATCTCTGCTTAACCTACAAAGTCATGCTTGACCCAGAGCTGCTGGACATGCTACATCTAAAAAAACCCAATCCCACCATGCCACACACTCCAGGGACCTCAATCTTGTTACCACATTAAACAGAATATGCTGGAGGGATAGGTTCCTTACCCAGAGACTGCCCATGCTCTGGAACAGACTCCCCATCCACATCAAGCAGAGCTCCTCTCTGGCCCTCTTCAAAAGAAATCTTGACGAGTGGATGGGAAATACAAAATTCACCTCGGTAAACACCTCAGCTGCCCTGCTAGATAGAGGCAATGGGAACTGACATCTGTTGACATGATACTAGGGATTGTTATTGGCTAGGCTTACATAGGCCCCGGGGCCATTAGCCTAGTACACACCTATGAACACAACAATGACATACATCCATATCAACAAAAGAATGGCTTCACCAGAATAAAATTAAAGTTCTGGAATGGCCCAGCCAGAGCCCAGACCTAAATCCAATAGAAAATCTGTGGGGTGACCTGAAGAGGGCTGTGCAAAAGAGATGCCCTCGCAATCTGACAGATTTGGAGTGCTTTTGCAAGGAAGAGTGGGCAAATATTGACAAGTCAAGATGTGCCATGCTGATAGACTCCTACTCAAGAAGGCTGAATGCTGTAATTAAATCAAAAGGTGCTTCAACAAAGTATGAGTATAAGGGTGGGCACACTTATGCAACCAGCTTACTGTATGTTTTTTATTTTTTATATTTTTTCCCCTAACAGATTTGTTTTTCAATTGAATTGTACAGGTTATAGGTCACATTAAAGGTGGGAAAAGTTTTGAAATGATTTATTGTGATCTCATTTTTTTATATCACAAAAACCTGACATTTTAACAAGGGTGTGTAAACTTCTTATATCCACTGTATATTAATGCATTGAAACAGCCCTGCTAACCTCTCGTACCACAAGCAACCCCTTCAGCTGACCAGCTGGTCTGCTTACCATAATAACCGAGTTATTCTGAGGGGACTGGTGTCAGACAGCAACTCTGTCCACTTCTAGGGAGAACCACTACAATAGTACATGGGTTGTAGGCTAGC
The DNA here is from genome assembly GCF_019279795.1 of Protopterus annectens. Classification (NCBI taxonomy): domain Eukaryota; kingdom Metazoa; phylum Chordata; order Ceratodontiformes; family Protopteridae; genus Protopterus; species Protopterus annectens. The sequence goes on along the minus strand of NC_056725.1, from coordinate 1,059,177,846 downwards.
AGCAAGAAGGTTAGAGTTGGGAGTCACCATCTGTTGAACCCAACATATAAATGGCACTGGGTATTTCTACCAAGCCCAGTACTCTCCACAGAATGTAGATACACAGCATTAATTTCAAAAAATGCTGTTCATTCACTCCAGGTTTTTACCCATTATAGCTGCTTAGGTCCCCAAAGGTGCCATTGTTGGTCTTGTCTTGTTGCCCCCAGTACTCCTTGCTTTCAGAAAAGGACAGCAGACATACACAGGTACTCAGTCCTTCTGAAGCTGTCTGGCACACTGATTTCTAAGATGATAATCAAACCTGCCACACCAATGGGACAGTGCTAACAAACATACTTTACAGCCAACCACAGGATTTAAACAGGGATACCCAGTAGTCTTAAGGCAGAGAGAAGAAACACATCCTTCCTGAAATGGCTGGTCACATGCACAAAGAAATGCAAGTACAGCATGCGGATAGGCAAAAAAGCAGCCTAGCCATCTAGTTAAACAATGAATGAAGAGGAAGTGTTAACAACAAATAAGAAATAATGTGCACATGTATGTGGAAATCCACATATGTGAATATGTGTAAATATGTGGACACTTGTACTGGTGATGTACATTTGAGAAATGGCACATCCTTCTGAATTCTCACTGCAGATGTAAACACAGTTATGGGCATAACTTACCATTAACCTACACTGCTTCCTGTAAGCAAAATGCACGTTTTTTTTTTTTTTTCTGTTAAAGTACATGATTCTGCATGCATTTATTTGTACCCCAAATTAGTTTGAAGTCTTCTGTCTTAAGCACAAGCAAATAGTCAAGAGGAGGTGAGAAAACTATGGAAACCTGTAAAGTGGAGCCAGCTGTTTCAAAATACTGCTATTAGCTCATTTGTAAAATGGATCATCATGAAATCATGCTCACAGCCACCTTTTTTAGCAAAAACGTCACATTACAGAAGCTCCCTACCTCCATTCACACAAATGCAACCCAGAATTCCATGTAATGGGACTATAATGAAAGTGAAACATGGACAACCCTAAACACACTGTCTATGTGAGTATATGTAATTTATTTCTTCATAACAAAATGGGGGCGTACACTGTCAAAAAGTGGCTGTAACTGCTGGGGGGGGGGCTTTGGGGATGAAAGTACCTAATGCTCTTATTATCTGGACATTTTTAAACAGTCTGTAATCTGGCTTTGCAGGATGTATGTGTGTGTGTGTGTGTGTGTGTGTGTGTGTGTGTGTGTGTGTGTGTGAATTAAGCAGGACTACTTTGGATATTGTGTTTTATTTTATTGTGATATGTGTGTGTGAATGAGAGGGAGGATAGAGGAATGGTGAGGATGCAAGGAATAGAGGTGGCGAAGGTGGATGAGTTTAAATACTTGGGGTCAATAGTTCAGAGTAACGGTGAGTGTGGAAGAGAGGTGAAGAAGAGAGTACAGGCAGGATGGAGTGGGTGGAGAAGACTGTCAGGAGTGATTTGTGACAGACAAGTACCTGTAAGAGTGAAAGGGAAGGTCTACAAGAGGGTAGTGAGACCAGCTATGTTATATGGGTTGCAGACAGTGGCATTGACAAAAAGGCAGGAGTTTGAGCTGGATGTGGCAGAATTAAAGATGTTAAGATTTGCACTGGGTGTGACGAGGGTGGACAGGATTAGGAATAAGTATATTAGAGGGTCATCCCAGGTTGGAAGGTTTGGAGACAAAGCCAGAGAGGCACGATTACTTTGGTTTGGAAATGTGCTGAGGAGGGATGCTGAGTATATTGGGAAAAAGATGCTAAGGATGAAGCTACCAGGTAACAGGAAAAGAGGAAGGCCTAAGATAAGGTTTATGGATCTGGTGAGAGAGGACATGCAGGTGGTTGGTGTGACAGCAAGATGCAGAGGACAGGAAGAAATGGAAACAGGTGATCTGCTGTGGAGACCCTTAACGGGAACAGCTGAAAGATGATGATGACTTTGGATATTGTGTTTACATGAAAGAAATATGAAATATGTGTAATTTGGTCATAATTATTATTTTTTTTTACACAGACATCTGAGAAGGATGCAGTCAACAATACAGCTATTATTGCTGGTTTTAGGGAATGTCTGTAGATAAAACTGACCCTGTTGAGCTGATAAAGTTAAAAAGTCATTAGTCTGTTTTTGTAGAATTAGTGTGTGTGTGTGTGTGTGTGTGGGGGGTAAAGCAAATTGGAATATGTTACTGAGGCTAGTTTTACAACAATCAAACATATGATGTGTACACAGTTGATTTAGTGGCTGTAATTGTTGAGGACCGACATTTGTTGGTTATAATGACAACAGTCTAAGTGGCCTTTTATGTTTAAGATGCTATGAAATGGGAACTGCTGTCATTATTGGTTCACAAATGTTGTTTCACTGCTTACTGGAAAAAATGTTACAAACTACAAATTTGCAAGGTACTCTAACAAACATTGCTGTATTAAACAAAAAATATAATTTAAAACAATGAGGAAGATGAATAAAAAAACACAAACATTTATGCTTAGTCCTAAAAATGAGTGCAGGGGGCCCATGGTTTGAAAACAGCCCGGGGACCAATGTGCACTTAATATGCTATACCCCAGGTACATTTTCAATGAATGCGAGTTGTAACGGAAAAGAATGGTAGGCCTGTTTTCAATGTGTGACTGTTTTGCTTTGTTTAGCAAATGCCCCCTGTACTACTAATGGAGAAAGGTAGCTCCTATAGGCTTTATCCCTGGCATAATCACAGGTTTTCTCATAAGGGGTAATATAAAATTATTGACCATGGAACAGGTAAAGTCAATCTCAAACCAAAATGGGACAGGTTAATTTGAATATTAAAAGGGAAACTGGCTAGGCTTAAAATGGCCTGCAAGGGCAGATAACTTAACTATCAACCTATGAAATGGCCAAAAGTGTTTGTGCTACAAAACCTGAAATAAAAGTTTAAAATAAAATCCAAATCTCCATAATCACTGTAAAAGTAAAGAACACAGTATGCAAACTGACAGGTCTGAACAGTGTTTATGGTAACTTGAGAGACAGCCAAGTAATGGGAGACTGGAATGGCTTGTGGGGTATTTATTACTCTACCTAGGACTCCATTTGACCATGATCTGGCTCTGCTCTTACTCAGTAGTGGTTTTCATTGCACTACTCATCTACATATACCCACACCCTTTTTTTCTTGCTATGGTAATGTGGATTTAGGTTTTGATCAAGTTGACTATGGTGTTTTGTGTTCATGGTGATTAGAGGCTATAAGGTTAACAGATCTGTCTTGGATTGTTTACTTTTCTTATTATGATATAATTAACATTTACATATTTTTCGATATTATAATCAAAATATATATATTTTTAACAATTAAATTTGCTCTAGATGTGTCTATTCCACTCCCTTGTGTGTGTGTACATCATACATCTGCGACATAAATGAAAATTGGCTTCTGACCCAGTCGGGCTTTCCTGGTAAACAAATGTAAATAAATAAATAATAATAATAAATGTTCTAATTTTCCAGGAAAACACAATGGAAAATTCTACAATCTGGATTGAGTGTGTAGTGGAAAAATCTTAAGACTTTCCTGGAATGTGGCATTTAGGCTGGAGCACTCATTCACCATAAACTTGTATTTCATCTTTTATTTACTACTTTTATAGTTGTCAGTTGTCAACTTGCTTTATTGAGTAGTATGTAGTTATAATCTTTACTTGTGCATACATACAGATGCACTTACATATTTGCTTATTTATTTTCATTTGTTGACTGGGAATGTTTAAATAAGTAGTCCTCATTAGTCCTGTGCAGAAAAAGTACAGTTGTGTACCTACCATAAATGTAGATGTTCGAGTTTATTCACTGTTGCAGTCATTACACTTGGGTTATCCTGCCGTCAGGCGGTCCCACAGTTGGCCAGAGTTTTAAAGTCTTGGTCTGGCATCGGTTGCTGTCGCTTCTTCCCTGACATCAGTGCGCCAGGGGTATATAAGATGCAGCCAATGCCATTTTCTTCAGTCTTTCTTGCCGCGCGGTGCCCGAAGCAAAAGCAGTTCGCAAGTGCCAGTCGGCCGAATCCTGAGATTTTCGAATTAGAATTTCAGAACCAAAGAATTCAATAAAGCTAAGTACCCCATTGGGGAAACTTTTTCTTGCCTCAGACCAATGTCAGTAAAAGTTAATAATTGCATTTCTTGTGGGAAGCAAATACCTCATAAGGATTTTAATTTTTACTGTATTCCATGCCTAGGCCCAGACCACGACGTCACTAGTTGTCGGTTTTGTGCTAGATTTAACAAGTGCACTATTAAACGTCGGTTTGATTTTGCACGCCATTATTTTGGCCGAAGGTTCAATTATACCATGCCGTTGGAACAGCCCACAACCGGAATACACAAAAAACGCAGAGACAAAGATAAGGACAGGCATCCGAGGTCCAAAACTGACGATGAAGACTCATCTAGGCCAGTCGCCGGTTCTCAGTGAGGCGCTTTCGCAGCCCCTGACACCCGCTACCTCAGAGCCACAGGCCGCCTCCAACTCCCACGTGGAGATTTCTAGGCCTCTGGAAACTCAAGGTATTGGGCCTATGGAAATTAACCCCTCAGATGGGTCCGGAGCCGCTGAGCAGGCATCAGCTTCTGAGGGTGTTTTCAGACCTTCACAGCTTGCCATCAAAACAACAACCAAGTCTAAAACTCCATTAAAGACAAAGAAACAAGTACAGCATTTACCTGGGCAGGCCTCCATGCCTAAAAAACAGATGCTCAAAATGGCCGAAGACCTAATTACTCCACAAATCTCCACAAACGAAAAATACATGTATTGTACAGTGCATACCAAGTACAATTCAGACAACTCAGACAACAGGGCTAAGCATACAAAACAATTCAGAACTGTGTTTACTGACACAATAAAATGCACTGTATGTACAATGATTTTGTTTTTTGTTCTCTACAGGATCTTGCTTGATAACTCCTTCACCTCCACCCAGATGGCACATTTGGTCTAGACAAACAGGCTCTGGGCATTTACAGGCTAGGTGAGAGCCCTACAGTCCATTTGTTCTTGCCCGAGAATCACAACTAGTATTTCATTCCCTGGGAAAAGATGGATGTGGCAGGGAGCAGGCTAGTTTTCTGGGTCTGGGGAGTCTACCCACTCTCTCTGGGAGTCCCCCCCCCCTCCCCAGAAGCTCTGCTACTGCCTTCTCCTGGAGGGAAGCATGCTTCTGCATGCCAAGTTCTCCTCAGTCTTATGACCATGAATGCAGTCCAACAGCACAGGTAGGCTCAGACTCCACTGGGTGTGGCGCTTAGTTCTCCCACCATGTATCACCAGTGTGGATAGCCAAAACCTCCTCCCTTCTACTTCCCCTTAGGATGAGTGAACTGGCAGCTGCCACTCACTCCCACCCTCCCTGGCTAGCACCTACATGTCCACAAGCCACTAATCAAACTCGTACAGTGAATACTTATTTGATACAATATTGATTGTAAAGATTATTTTAGAACACAGAAAGGAGATTTACAAGTAGGTATAAGGTAGTAATGACTGAGGAAAATCTGCTCCAAAACACAACTATGGCCACCAGTGGAAATAAAAAAGTAAATAAAAAAAAAAAACACTATGATAATGCTACAGGCTTTCAACAAATAAGTGCCTACAAGAGTGACATAATATATTTATGTTACAGAAATAATTCGGAACATACAAATACATTTAAATATGAATGACGCAGCTAGTTTATAAACCTGAGCAGTTGAAAAATGAACAAAGAATTCCTAGCATGTTTGCATTACTGACAAGGATTTGCAGGTAATCTGTAAATTGATACCTAGTTAGTAAGTATGCCCAGAACCAGCTTTTTATTAAGATGTCAGTAGGTATGGCTTTCTTCCACTTCACTGAAACTGCTCTCCCCCAGGATGTACAACTTAAGTCCCAATTCCCCGCTGTTACACTTGCCACTAATTTTCTCCTATAGGAAATGACTACTGGCATGTTTCGTGCATTTGTGTGCATGTGTGTGTGATTTCATCCTTTTTCATGTTTAACAGTGGAGTTGGTATATATACAGCTAGGAGTTTGGGGGACTTGCTCCCTAACATGAAGGTACAGACAGGCTTACCTCGCAAGCTCTGTGCCCCAGAAGTACGTACACTGCTAGAATAAGCCTTGTATTTGAGACAGCTGAATTTTGTGTCCCAAAAGTAGTAATACTGCTAGAATAAGGAATACATGGTAAGGCAATATAACGTTTGTGAGTTTAAGTCGTGCCCTAGAAGTATGAATGCTGCTAGAACAAGTAATGTATTTTAGGTTAGTACAGTTAAGGTGCATCTTTTCTACTGGAGTATTTGGTTACACCCAAAACTGGAAGTGAGACCTTGCTCTGTGGTGACTCTCATAACCAGAGCTATGACAACACATGGTGCAAGGGATCATAAATACATCACAGTGTTCTGTCTTCCATCCAAATTTCCGCAGACTTTACCTCAGTATTTACAACAGAGAAGCAGATGCCTGTGGAAGAAAGCTGTAATCAGTCAGTTGGATACTCAGTTTTGCATGCTGAAATCTAGGCACATTAAAAGTTAAAAAACACAGAAAAAACAAGTAATTACTAAAGAAGAAGACTCAAGGCCATAAGTCAGTAAAACTAGCCATTAGGGTGAGGAAGTAACAGGCCTACGGCCAGGGTCTCTTGAAACAGACAGTTTTACTAGTGCCTCAAAGTTCAGTGGGACAGATCGTGTTTTAATGACGTCAGATTTAGAGAGCTATTGATAAGTTATTTGGGACATTTTATATATGTCATCAGCTGTATCCCTTTGTTCTTAGAATTTCCCAATTGCAAACAAGAGAACAGAGATTAAGGGTTAAAGTGGTTTGCCTAAGGGCAACAGAGTTAAGAGTAACTCATTTAATTGTTCACATACTTACTAGATGTGTCATACAGCATTTTGTTTGTTCCTTCTTACTGCCTGCACAGCACACAATCATGCAAAATGCATCCTCAACTGATACTTGTTTTTCAAGAACACAAAGCCTTTGCACTACATAACATTAACAGATCAATGTATGCATACACTTCCTCGTCAGGTCTGAATAACAGTAACTTCAAGAAAGAATTAAAATATATTCTCTTCAAAATGGCATGTTGTAAATGCTTCCAGAATGACTCTGTCAGCTAATTCTTGAAGTAATCAAACCACTCTGCTACTTGTCTCATCTTCAGGTTGTTTCTATTCTCCTTCAACCTCCCCTACTCTTAACTGCATTCCCCTTTTCCCTTCATCTCCAAACTGCCTACCTTTTGACTTTCTCTCTGCACTATCCTTTCTCTTATTACTTCTTAGAGGACTTCAGGACTCAGGAGATACATTAACCTCTGGAAATTAAAGGGGTGGCAATGGCAAGAGTCAAAAACACCAAGTTCCTGGGGGTGCACATCTCACATGTATCTTGGTTGATTCATATTAGCCATACAGTGAAAAAGGCACAACAACGTCTGCACTTCCTATGGAAACTGAGGAAGGCAAACCTGTCTCAGTCCATTCTCAAAGCCTTCTACAGGGGGACCCTCAAGAGCATCCTCTCAAATAACATCATAGCTTGGTACTGTAACTGCAAAGCATCTGAATGCATTTTGCCCATCTGTAAAAGTAAGTACTTAAATCAGCAATATAATCATGTACATTTTCATTTGCCTTGTGTCTGTGTTCACAAAACTTTTTTGTATATGCTTCAGGTGTTAGTTTAAAACAATCTAGAAGACAGTTTGCCTCCATCATGCTCTATCAACAGCTCAAGGACAACTACATCTCTGAAATTGTGATAAGGCTGCAATCAGCTGTTAAGAGTCTGTTAGTAAAGGGACAGAGCTTCTAGCCTCTCTTGGTAGCTCAAGGTCCTTAAACCATAATTTTCTTGGTTAAGAACTTTTGGGGCTTCCCAAGTTGTTTGATATGCCTAGTGTGATGCATCCAGAAGTGGGCTTTGTACTGAATGTTTGTTCTAAATAATGCTGAATATAAACAGTACAATGACTTCCTTAGATATGGACTATATACCCTCCGCTATCAACTGTATTAACAAGAAGGATATTTTGGTCACAGCTGCTTCATTATGATCAAATAAGAAGGAATTGTCAATTCAGACTCCAAGGTCTCAGGTTATGTTTTCATTTCATAGCGGGATACTATTTATATAATTTAGCAACAATACTACACCTTTTCCTGTTTAATCGGAGCCCATTTTCAACACACCAGATAAATGCCTGAGATATGGTTAGGGCCAGTGTTAGCATTTTGGGGGCCCCCTAGCCACTTCTGAACCAAGTATCACCCTGTCTCTGCCACCCTTTCTAGGCAACCTTTTAGTTTGTGTTGCAAACTTTTAGGAGTAGTACACACAGTCTGACCTGTTGTTACAATACTCTTAACTGGCCTATGTACCATATTATGTTGGCTAGTCTCACAAGGGACATTCACAGTTACTGGCATTTAGTTACAACAATGATGCATTACAAGAACTCTATATACAGGTCTGGAGTTAGGTGAAATGGTTCCCTAGCCCTACTGTTTCAGCACCCCCACACACACCTGCCAGTCTTCCTCGTTTTCCTCCATCTTTGGCTCCCTATAACATGCACATTACTTTTTTCTTCCTCTTCTCACATTTTGTCTTACTCTTCAGCTTTTTCAAGAAACCACAACTTTATATATGCTCTAAAGTGCATTTTAAAGTTTTCTTTTCTTTTTACATAACCTTTTCATCCAGTGATTGCTGGAACAGAAATTATGATTAATGAAAGAAACTGTGTTGCTGTTTAGCTTTAGTTTTCCTTGCATCCTTTCAAAATACATTTCCTGACCAAACCAGCACAGTTATAACCATTCAGGAAATAAACAAGTCAGGGCCCAAGAAGTCATAGGGTTATACATGTTCTGGGATGTATTTTAGAGAGTTTTCCCAACCATTTAATCCAATGGTGTCCTAAACAAAAACATGAGTAAGAAAAGGATTCCAGTCTTTTTTTCTTTAAAGGAAGACATAAGTTGTACCAAAGTATTAATGTTCAAAGATGACAAAACAGTAGCTCACAATAAACTAACAAGCTGGTTGTTGTCTAGATACACAGGTCCTACCTAGGAACTGCCTGCCTCCCTAACCCCCCAAAAAAAGAGTGCCTATGCATCCCTCTGGTGTTACACTGGGATGAAAGCAGCGATTCAAACTGCCAGAGTAATGTATTTCAAGTGACTACTGACATGCATATACATAGCATGCCTCCTCACTCCTCACCCCAAACGATCAAATGCAGCTACCTGTATACATGCCTGAAGTGCGATTGTGAGGAATGAGAAAAAATAATGAGTACAGTAATGTATTCTACTTTGCTGCTCCTAGACAGTACACTGCCCCTTCACAAGTGATAATGTAAAAGAAACAATGACCAGACTGTCCTCAGCCCGAACACAAGCTATAATAGCCTCATGAACACACCTCTAAGGTCTGACTGTGATGAAAACTAAAGTAATAACCGCATAGTCCCCCACCCACCCACATAACCTACGGCAGTTTACTGTACACACACATCAGAGCAGGGATGGTTTTAGAATGGGTGCAGCTGACAGCACAGGCCATTATCAGCTTTATTCCAAAATGGTCATATTGCAGCCCTGTTCAAATTAAAGAGCTTAATCAGAAAACTAACATTATTACACAACCAGCAGCAGCTTTTGTGGTGCCCCCACACAGACAAGGATGACTAAGGGAGCCCCCTGTATCCATTTATGTAGTCTAGGAGTGGGATCCTCAGACTCTTAGAAGATCTAAAGTGTCTGAATGTTATGTGATAAATTTTATCCATTACTTTTGAAATGCAATTTCTTATTAGGTACATTTTTATACTGATACCCAGAAGAATAATGTATGTGTCCTGGCATTAGTGGGTGTGTGGACAGATAAAAATCACTGATATTTCTGTAGAGACACACACAAACATAAGCCATAGCAATACTAGTTTTGTACTTATTTCTGCAAATAGCAATACACTGGTACTGCCACAACATGATCAGTGACTGCTGTTTAACAGTCATCAAACAGCAGCAGGGACAAGTAATTTTATTCACCTCAGTGAGGAGTAATGCAAACTCTTACGGTCTCTGATTTCAAAGAACCCTCCTTGATTTTTCACTCATAATTTTGTTTTGTCTTTCATAAAAAGTTTTGCTTGTAAATCATTCAGGATTAAAAACAGTTAATAAATCCAGACATAAGAGTTTAATACTTATTGCCCCCAAAAATGCATGTTGATGCAAAAGGTGTTATTCTATTAACTTTTTTAACTGAATTAGAATAATATTTAAAATGTGTTCCTGATTTTGAGCCTTTATTCTGCTGTTATTGCTCTGAATTCTTCAGCAAAGAGTTGAAAGTTGTAGTATCTTGTGTTCTGCCATTATTTATAAAACTCCCTGAAAGAGGAAACCAGCCCTAAAGATTGGAAGCATCAGCTCTTGTTAAAATGCAAGGCATGCACCAAGATCAGTCCCTCTGGGCTGCTAATCTCTCTAGTACTCATCTTGTTCATTTCTGGGCTGCTAATCTCTCTAGTACTCATCTTGCTCATTATCACCTTCATCCTAACAATGCGCAGTATTAGAACAGACCAGGATCCATCATGCACTATTGGAAATAAACTAAAAATTTCGGCACAGGTGGAAAAAACTTAGAAGATACACAGATAAATATAAAGGAAAAGTAGAAAATAAGCAATTTATTGATGACCCAAAATAGTTTTATTGAGAATTGGGAAATAAGCTAAAAGGAACTGAAAGGCCACCAAAAAAAGAGGAAACAGATACATTTTGGAGAAATACCCATGAAGATCCTGTGGAAGATAACAAAGATGCTAAATGGACAAAAGAAGTAAAAGAAAAAATAAGAAGTTTAAAGGTGCAGGATATGAAATGGTTCATAGGTAGGTACTAGGCTATCGGCCCTGGGGCCTATGCAAGCCCAGCCAAAAAGGTACCCTGTCTTTTGCCACCCAAGAAAATTATTTTCCTGTGCCACTGTCGAGCAGAGCCACAGAGGTGATCCCAGGGTGAATTTCCTATTTCCCATCCAATCATCAAGATTTTTCTTGAAGAGTGCTAATGAGGAGCTTTGTTTGATATAGGTAGATAGTTTATTTCAGAGTATGGGAAGTCTCTGGGACAGGACTCTATCCCTCTGGCATGTTCTGTTTATTGTGGTGACAAGGTTTAGGTCCCTAGAGCGTGTAGCTCGGAGGGATTGGGATTTCTTTAAGTGGAGCATGTCCAACAGCTCTGGGTTTGACATAGCTTTGTATGTTAGGCAGAGATCACCTCTGAGTAGGCGATATGCGATGGAGTAAAGCTGGAGTTTTTTGAGACAGTCTGTGTAGGGCATCTGTTTGAGGCCGGCAATCCTCTTTGTGAGGTATTTCTGCGGCCTTTCCAGTTGTTGTAGATGTCTTGTGAGGTACATACCAAAAGGGGCATTGTACTCTATAATGGGTCTAATGAGTGATGAGTAGAGGGTGAACAATGACCTCTTTTTTTATGGATGAGAAACATTTTGTGATGAGGTGTGCCACGTAGAAGGATTTCCTGACTACTGTGGTAATGTGATCATCAAAGGAGAGACTACTGTCCACCTGTGTCCCAAGGTCTCTTATCACACTTTCGGTGTTAAGTATACTACCGCCTATGTTGTAGTTCATGGGTACAGAGTTTTTACCAAAGGGGATGACAATGTACTTTTTGGCATTGAGCTTGAGGCCATGGCTTTGACACCAGGCACCTGTCTCAGTGAGTACCTTTTGTAGGATGTCCACATCGTTAGGAGTTTCGATTATGGCTCCTAGTTTGCAGTAATCTGCGAACTTCGTTAGCCAAAGACCTTCTGTGTTAGCCTGTACTTCACAGAAGTAGATACCAAACAGGAGAGGACTCAGGACTGAATCCTGTGGTACTCTACTTGTCACTGGTCTGAAGTCGGATTTGGAGACTGCTACTTTCACAGTGTGGATTCGGTCAGTGAGCCAGTTGGCAACCCATCTTGTGACATAGGGATTTATACCTAGTTTAGTGAGTTTATCTATAATTCCAGAGTGGGGGATGGTGTTGAAAGCCTTGGCAAGATCTAGACAGGCTGTGTGAACCACCTTACCCTTGTCTACGGCTTTGGTGACTGCTTCAAAGAAGTCTATCAGGTTTAGGAGACATGATCTGTCTTTTACAAACCCAAACTGGGTGGGATCCAGAGTTTGGAGATTACCAATGTCTTTGTTTATAAGTTCCATGGCCTTGCAGACCAGGCTCATCAGGCTAATGAGGCAGTAGTTCCCGGGGTCCGTGGTGGCTCCCCCTTTGGGAAGTGGGATAACCGTTGCTGTGCGCCATTCAGAAGGCACAAAGCCTGAGGTGTGGCTATGATTGAACATGGTATTTAGGTGGGGTGCCAGTTCGTTCTGTAGTTCATGTAGAACGCAGCCTGGGATGTTGTCTGGTCCCATAGATGCTGTGTTCTTGGCTTTGGAGAGTGTGGTTTTTACCTGTGCAACCATGATTACAGGAACTTTGCATTCTTCCGGTATAGAGATGGGCTCTTTAGGGGGTGAGAGGGGGGTAAAGCTAGCACTGAACCTATCTGCCAGGATGTTGGCAATATCAGTTGGGGCTGTATATTTAGTGCCATTGTGCTGTAACTCAGAGCAGATCTGAGTGTTGCCATTGAGATTCTTGACATAGTTATATAATGCTTTGTGGTTGTCTTTAGAATCAGTGGCGATTTTGTTTTCATAACTAGCTTTGGTGGATTTTATCAGGGATCCCAGCTTCTTACTGAGGCTGACCAGGGAGCTCCTCCACTTGTGGGATTTTACTCTCTTTTGCAAAAGTTTCTTCCTTCTGTTGTACAATTTGTTTATGGCAGGGGACCACCAGATTGGCTTCCTTTTTTTGGAGGATAGCGTCTTGGTTCTGTTTGGGATAGCACGATCCATGCACTCATGTAAGTGCTTATAAAGTGCAATTGTGTAGGATTCAGTAGTCGTAACTGTATTGTCCATCTGCATGGGTGTCATGAAGTTCACCACTTCTGTCTTAAGAAGCATGAAGTTGGCTTTGGAGAAATTGTTTACCATGGTTTCCTTAATAGGGGGTGGAGGCAGGATGTGGATATCTAGGGTAATTAGCTTATGATTGGATCGGACCAATGAGGCGTTGACTTCAGGTGTGGAAAACCGGTCACTCATATTGGTAATGACTACATCTAGGATATTGTTGCCCCTGGTGGGGGTGTGGATAAGTTGATCCAGGGCACTGGAGTTTATGAATACCAGAAAGCATTGAGCGAAGGAGTTGGTACATGAGTAGTTTTCCCAGTTAATGGTGGGGTAGTTGAAAATCGCCCATTATTAGGGTGTTTGGTTGAACCCTAATATTTTCCAATACATCAAGAAAAGAGGAGTGGAATCCTAGGGCATGGTGGGTGATCTGTAGCAAGCTACAATTTGGATTGCAGTTTTGCTCAGAGTTAGTTGCACTTGGATAACCTCGGCTGCATTAAGCTGAGCAACTAGCCTGGAGGTGTGGATATCCTTAATGAATATGGACACACCTCCACCTTTGGTGTTCCGGTCCAGGTTACATGGCCGAAAAGTGTGGTATGAGTTATAGCCTGGTAGTGCAGGGGTGCTCTCTGGAGCCTTGAACCAGGTCTCAGTCACTGCACAGATATCGATGTTCTCCATTTTAAGGAGTGACTCGAGTGAGTGCATTTTGAGATTTAGACTTCTAGCATTGAGTAGCATCGCCCTCAGTTTTTGCTTGCCTGTTCCTGTTACAGTGGTGAATTTGTCATTTGAACCTTGCCTAAAAAAGGCACTATAGGGACGGCAAGAACCTTAGCCAGTATCCGGAATCCCAGGGGTGACAGGTGCAGGCCATCTCTGGCAAAGCATCATGGTCTGTCGACCATGTCATCCCAGACAGACAGATACTGGATCCCTTTAGAATGGCACCAGAAGTTTAGACAATTGTTGAAGTCAATCATTTTGTCCTTGTACTGCGGCATCATTCTGGGTGATGGCAGAATGCTACTCAGGGCTAGGGTCACACCTGCCTGGGCTACAAGATCAGAGAGCTCTTCCATGTCTCTTTTCATGTAGTCCAGGGAGGTACGTCTCAGGTCGTTCACACCAATTTGTACTTGTTGTGGAGTGACCTGAGCGCATGGGTTATGTGGCGCATTCTGGCACCCGACAGGCAGCTGACAGTAACCTTCTCCTTGTTTAGCCTGGTGAGTGGGACACCAGTGTGCCTGACTATTATAGAGTCACCTATAACTAGTGTGTTGGGTACGTTTTTTTGCCTTATTGGCTGTAACAGAACAAAGTTCAAGTGCAAAGCACCGCAGAAACCAACTGGTAACAAGCAATAAAATCCACGAACTTCAGGCTCCTTGTTTTGCTTTGAATACTTTAATTGTAAATTGACTTCAGACCAAAAAAGAAAAAGTAAAACAACAATTAAATCAAGCGCTTTCACCCAGGCTCTCCCAGGCTTTTTCAAGACAAATTCCAAACCATATTCTTTAACCTTTTATACAAAAATGTTGTGAACAATCATGTAATCAATTAAACATTTAATTAATTCCTTGTCACAATTCATTAACTCTTTGCTTGCAGAAAAGTTTACTTTTAAAATCTGCTGTGTATTAGTCTTGTTAGATACCTGAATAAAAAGCTACTATTAAAATACAATTCTTAATATAACCTTATTGAACTGGAATTAGATTTATGATGTAAATGCTTAGAAAATATTTGAGTTGTTTAAATATTAGCGTTAATATGTGCAAGACTGCCATCAAATTGTTGTGTTGCAGTGAAATTTCATCTCGTACAACAAATGTGTAGAACATTTAAAATATAATAATATAAGTAATATAAGAAATATAAAAAATATATAAATATTTTAAATATTTTCAATATTTTAAATACATCAACCTAAAAACTTTATCTCTACAAATATGTTAAAAATACATATTAAAAATACATATTAAAAATAATTCATGTGCAAGTTCAAATGGGGAGAAAAAGAAATTTAAAATTAAAATTATTATATCAAAATCTTGTAAAAGGTGTGTGCAAGTAGGATCTTGTAGTATTTTGAAATCATAACCTCACCCTCCCTTTTAAACTAATTATACATAGGAAATATATATGTAAAGAAAATATAAAAAACTATTGTGTTGAAAGTCACTACCTAAAACATTTTTTATGTGGTATTTTAGTGTGTTTATGTTATAACTTTGCCCTTCTGAGTTTAAGTGCACTGCTCAGACTTATAGCATCATTCAAACCAGGGGGTCTTGAGGCGTCTAATGTTAATTGCCAAAGAAGTTCTTTGTATTCTAGGGAAGATTCCCAATCACCCCCTCTTGGGTTACTTTTCACTTGTTCTAACACTAAAAATCTAAGATCCATCTGTTTACATCTTAGAGAGTGTTTATAAAATGCATTTGTTTCCTTTTACTTGCTTATTTCATAAAGATGTTCATAAATCCTTTTTGCTAGTGTCCTTTCGGTTTTGCCTACATAGAAACTCAGGCAATACTGACAAATTCCAAGGTAGACTACCCCTTTTGTTTTACAATTATAATAGGCTGGTGATCCTACATATCTTTTCCTTGATTTGAGGTATAAACCTTTCGTGTTCATAACATAAGGACACTGCTTGCAAGCCTTGCATTTGAATGTACCACACCTAGATTGTCCTTCATTCTCTTTCACTAGCAAGTTAGCCTCAAAGCAATCTTTTAGATTCATATTCCTTCTCTTAATAAAATGCGGTTTGTTCCCTAATATTTGTTTAAACTCTTCGTTAGATGTCAAGATTGGCCAATACTTTTCCACAATCTTTTCTACTACTCCACTTTCGTTACAATTAGTGGGTACAAATGCCTTAGTTTGTCCCTTATTTGCACTCTCTGCTGTCACCATTTTGTGACTGTGGTCTTCACCCAACAGGGAAAAATACTTTTCCTTTCTACTAGTTGTAACCTCCATGGCTGTCAATTCAAACAATTGTGTGGGATAACCTCTTTCTGCAAACAGTACTTTTAAAAAGGCAACTTCCTTTTTAAACACATTTTCTTCTGTACACATTCTAGAGGCTCTGATCAGTTGCCCCTTAATAATCCCTTTATTTTGGAATAGGGGGTGATAGCTATCGAAGTGTAAATACGTATTTGAAAAACTTTTTTTTCCTATATATACTAGATTCAAAGCACCGCTTTTCAAAATTCTTGTACAAACAAACATCCAAGTAATGCAAACTGTCATTACTAATGCTGCTTGTAAATTTCAAAAAATTTGTACTTAAATTGATGTAACCAATAAATTTGTGTAATTCCTCTTTACTCCCCTTCCAGAGAATACAGATGTCATCTAAATAACGTTGGTAGTGTATTATATCTTTCATCCATTCGGTATTAAATATACAATTTAACTCCCAGAATCCCAATACTATATTAGCATATGCCGAAGCACAGGGGGTGCCCATTGCTACCCCTCTCTTTTGACAAAATAGTTCTCCATTGAAAAAAATAAAGTTGTTGGTGAGAATTGTTTCCATAAATTCTACAAGGAGCCCTATTGTGTTTGCTGTTAAACCTGAATATCTTGTCAACATATCGTTGAACCATTTAAGACCTGTCTCGTGTGGTATGCTTGGAAACAACTCGATTACATCAATTGTAACCAAAAGTTGTGTTTCCGCAAAGTATTCATTTTTGATGCTCCTTAGGAACTCCCATGAGTCCATACACAAACCTTGCATTGAATCCACAAACTTCTTTAATGTAATATCCACAAATTTTCCCAATGGCTCTGTGATGCTCTTTGCACCGGCTACAATGGGTCTAAATTGCAATGGGTCAAGACCCTTGTGTACTTTAGGGATACCAAAAATAATGGGAGTTACGGGTTTTTGTACCCATAAGTAGTTGTATAGTTGTTCATTTATTGCACCCTGGTATAAATGGTCTTCCAACATATATTTCATTTTGGCGTAGGCAACGTTCCGTTCATTCATTGAAACACTATTGTACTGCTCTGTGTCATGTATGTTGATACATGAGTACAACCCCCCCCCCCCTTGTCGGTTTTCATAACTCTAATACCGTCACTGTTTAATTTTTTGATTAATCCAAATACTTCTTCAGGGAGGTTGTTAGGATAATTTTGTTCTTTCTTATTCTTAATATTCTTAATGCCTCTGATTTCAGCTTCAATCATTTCCTCAAATATTTTAAGTATTGGATGTAGAGGGGGATTCCACGTACTAGCTCTGCAAAATAACTTATTAGTAATTTCCTTCCCTTTTAAACAGATGTTTAAATTAAGTTGTCTTGTGAACATTTTTAAATCCAGAATTGTTTTTGGAATATTAATAGACTTAGTTGGTATAAAGTGCAACCCTTTGGTAAACAGTTCAAAATACTTGTCATTTAAAACAATCTCAGTAAAGTTATAAATTATAAAATTGTCCTTCTTTAACACCTTGCACAACAATTCATCATTACTATTTAATTCCATGTTCCTAATACTTTCTATCTCCTCCCTGTGTTCCACTTCTTGGCATTTACAATTAAAGTATTCAAAGCAAAACAAGGAGCCTGAAGTTCATGGATTTTATTGCTTGTTGCCTTATTGGCTGTGGCTGAGTGGCACACTGAGTCTGCGGGCTATGTGTCATTTGGGTTGTGTTGAGGGGTGGAGGTTGCTTGCATTTCTGCTTTGGAGGTCTCTGTTGCTTGAGCAGATTATTATGGAGAGCCTCCACGAATGTATTTGTGTTTCTATGTGTGGATTTTGGTGGTGTAGATTTAATGACACTATGTGATGAGTGTGGAGTGGTGCAAGTGTTTACCTTATCCTCTTGACTGTCAAGTTCAGTCTTGACTGGAGAGAGCTTTACCTCCAGTTTGGCTAGATAAGTGCATCTCTCACAAGTTGTAGTGTTGGGTGGTAGGAGGAGAGGATTGTCTGTGTACATGAGGCAATTTCTACATTGCCCCAAGATGCCCAGATTCATCAGACAGACAGGAGAGAACACTGGGAGCTGACCCTTGGACATGACATGCCTGAATAAAAAATCTATTTTCCTCTAGATAAGTGAGGAAACTGAGTACAAGAGCTGTTTTTCTCCAAGCAAGTGAGGAAAGTAAGTACCAAAACTGTTTTCCTCTAGGAAATGAGGAAGGTTGAGTGCTGTAGTAATTAGTAGGTTATTTAGTGCTTACAAATGGGATGACGTAACAGCCAGAGAGATTGAAACAAAGTTAAAAAAAGCCTCTAATTGGAAAACCCCAGGCCCAGATGCAGTACCTAACTTTTGGTTAAAAGTATTAACATCTTTGCACAAAGATTTAGCCATGAGTAAGAACTGTTTATATGCGTACCCCAGACAGACACCAACCTGGCTAACAACAGGCAAAACAATGCTCCTACTTAAGAGTGAACCTGCAAGCTACCCTAAACATTATAGACCAATAACTTGCCTTCCGACAACGTATAAACTATACACAGGAATTGATACCGACAGAGTTTATTGTCATTTAGAAGAAAACTCAATTATGACAGCAGAACAAAAGGGCAATAAAAGTAAGTCATATGGAACAAAGGATCATTTATTAATAATAAAGTCATACTGGAGAACTGTAAAAAGGGAAAGAATCTAAGTATGGCATGGATTGACTATAAAAAAGCATTTCATAGTATCCCACATTCATGGATAAAAGAGTGCTTAAAAATGTATAAGATACACCATACACCAGTGATGGTGTACCTATGACACACGTGCCAAAGGTGAGACTCCACAACGTTTTTGCTGACACACCAGCGTTCACCAACACCCAAGTTACCAAGGAAGTCGAATAAACAAAAATACAAGAAATATGTGACCCAGCACTTTTCTATTAAAACTCAGCAACAAAAAAGTCATTAATTGATGTTAAGCAAATCAAATGCAGTGTATTCCATATTTTTTTGATCAATTCAAAATTATAAGGTAATTTTTTGGTACGCTATTTTAAGTTCAATTATCAGTGCGCATATTGTTCTCTCTATTGTAAGCCACTGATTTTTCTTTTATTTTTATAATACAAAGCAGCACACGATTGGACTGTTTTTTTAAATAAATGAATATTGTAAAGAATTGTTTCTCTTATGTTCATGGGGGGGGGGGGGTGACACACCAGCAGACTCAAGATAGGCATTTTCCAAATTTCTGAAGCACTAAGCCCAAAAGAATAGCCATCACTGCCTTACACTGATCGACTACATTACAGTGACCATGAAACAGTTGCAGACCACTTTGCAATTAAGCCATGATAAAGGACAGATTATTATCCCGATTATTATCCCAGGGATAAAATTTCAAAGGGGGATATTCCAGGGTGGCTCTTTGTCACCATTGCTATTCTGCCTTACCATTAACCCATTAAGATGTTTACTTAACAGCTTGGGCCATGGGTACAATTTGTCTCCTAGAAAAGAACGAAGTGTAAAGACTTCTCATCTTCTCTTTGTCGATGATTTAAAACTGCATAGCTCCATAAGATGAGGAACTGAAAGCACAGCTGCAGGTTGTCAAAATGTTTTCAGGTGATATAAGAATGTCATTTAATCTTGATAAGTGTGCAAAAGCAACCTGTAATGCAGGAAAACTACAGCACCAGGAAAACATCTGTTTGGGACAAGAATGTGATATAAAAGAACTTTCTCAAGAGGGAGTGTATAAATATTTGGGAACTGATGAAGGATCAACAATAAAACATGAACAAATGCAAATAAAACTTAGTAAGGAATACTTTAGAAGACTTAAATTAATTCTGAAAACAACGTTGACATCTAGGAACAAAATCCAAGCTATAAACCAATTTGCTCTTCCTGTCCTAACGTACAGTTTTGGAGTGACTGGCCATAAAACATGTTGGATAGATTACATAGGAAAACAAGAAGGATGCTTCATGCTCACCAAATGATTTATAATAATCAGTGTATACCAAGATTATATATTCCCTGTTCTGAAGTAGAGATGGGTCTCCTTGAAATTGATTACATGTATAGATCTGCAGCTGTGGGACTTCACACACATTTGTTGACCTCACATGACCCAAATGTAGTGAACGTTTTGAAACATGAGGAGAATAAATCTAAGATGACTTCTCTGCTTAATTTAGCAGAAGCATATCAGCGTCAAGCAGGAATGGAAATCAAACCAGAAGTAGATAAAAATCAGGCAGCAACTGAATGTGCCAAAAAACAAAAGGAAAATAAGGTGAAGGCAAGAAATGTGGAAAAAGCATAAATATAGTTGCAAGTACAGAAAACTTCTGGAAGAACCTCATGTTGATCAGGAATGAATGCAGGAATGGTTAAGGAGAGGCAAATTCAAATCAAGAGATGAAAGGTTAATATTGGCAGCCCAAGACAGTAGGCTATGTACATGCTGGTTTACAAAGTCCACTGAACATGTGGGAGAAACAGTCAAATGTAGGTTTTGTAAAAGAGAATTGGAAACAATCGCACACCTTGTTGCTGGCTGTGACATACTAATGGCAGAAGGACTGTATACTGAAAGGCATAATAATGTGGCAAGACTGTTGCACTGGGGATTGTGCAAACATTATGGTAATGAAGTGGCTGAAAAACACTGGAAACATGAGCCACAAAGCATCATAGAAAATGATGAAGTTTATATCACACATGGTATCACCCATTACCAACAGTTCAAAAGATAGATGCTAGATAACCGGATATAGTGGTCCAAGAAGAGAAGACAAAAGTAGCACTGATCATTGAAATCGCCACACCCAGTGACTACAGTGTCTTGCGTACATTGACACAAAATCATAAAATACCAGAATCTGCAGGCAGAAACGAGAGCCATGTGGAAGAAAGATACACAGACAGTTCCAATAGTAGTAGGAGAAATGGGTTTTGAAAAAAAGTAATCTACAATTGTATTTAGGTATGTTACCAATCCATGTAACCCTATACGAATTACAGAAGAGTCGTTACTGGGCACATTGTGGGTGCTGCAAAAAGCACTTTTGGCTGACATCAAATACTGAAACAATACTAATTTCATAAACTTTAATCATACTTTGACTTGGGAATGAGGTCTATTCCCATCATATTATTAAAAACCCAAAAGATTTGGAGAAAAAAAAACGTGCAATATCACAACCCTGTTCAGGTTAAAGAGTATAATCCAAAAATTAATACATTTTCTCTCCTATTTTTCCATAACCAGCAGCAGCTTTTGTGGGGGCCTGCACAGTCGGGGATGATTAAGGGGGCTCACTTGTAGCAACAGGTATTGCAGGTACCTAATGCTGGCTATGTTGTTAGTGTTAGTGGACAGAATGTCCACCAGCAGGGTTTAACTAAGCCAGGAGCACTATGTCAGTGGTAAAATATTTAATGGAATTGTGAAGCCTGTTGCTTGATGAAACACTATTGCAACCACAGATATCTTTGAATTTTAAAGGAAATATGAATAAGAGTTATTACCAACCCTGTTTATTAAGAATACAAGATAGATATACCAGCTTCTGGCGGCTTGACAGTCATGTTACAAAATATCAAGATAAGAAAACTTGCTGTGGTTGGGAGTGCCCAAGGAAAAGATGGTCCCCCGTGACCACGGGGTCCACTGGTGCCTAAAGCCAGCTATGGAAATGGTATGTGTAAAACCAAGGTATGGAGGGAGTACCTTCTTTACAATTAAACCAAGTCTCAGGAATTACAAACACAAACTGTTCCAAATGCAGGAAGGTCACAAGACTGAACAATTTGTTAACATTTCCGGCATTTAGAAAAGCCACCTTAATGTGCTCCAGTTTGTGGTTTGATGCATTTGCTACACTGGAATGTCCATTAACTGGACAACCCCTAAGAGAGGTGCTATGGGGTCAGAAAAGGCTTTAGGCAGTATATGGAAGTAAGTGGAATGACAGGTGCAAGCCATCCATTGTGAAGCAAGTCATACTAGCAATCATCTCATTCCATGCTGACACATACTGGATCCCCCCAGAACGTAACCAACTATTCAGCCAATTGTTGAATCTTTTACTTGTATCTGGGCCTATTTCTTGAAGATGGGAGAATTCTGCTCAGGATCAATGTCTTTCCTACATTTGTCACAAGCATGTAAAAAGTTCAGACATGTCGCTCTGCACTTCTCTTGTTGTTTTGTCCCCAGTTCTTTTACTCCCACATGGACCACCAACATGCTGTAGTCACATTTGCCCAGAGAAAGCATCTTTAGGGCCCTTGTAATGTTGGAGATCCTGGTACCTGAAACACAACCAACAGTAACTCTGTCCTTGCCAAGTCTAGTCAGTGGAAAACGACAGTAACCAATCACTAGGCCATTCTTTTAATCAGAGTGGTTAGGAGTAAAGTAAGCCAGCTCCTAATGAGTTAGTGCTGTAGGTGTGCATAGGATGTTCATGGTGGAGGTCATGTGGTTGATTTCTGCTGAGAATTTTTTCTACTTTTAGGAGGTTTTGAAATAAGTTTTTTACAGCATCAGAATTATGACATTTTAATGTAATTTAGGTAAAAAAGTGGTGGCGGTGGTGTGGGTGTGTGATGCTCACTGTGAATTACTTTAATCTGGAGCCATCCCTGTCACATTAAAGGTTTACACTTCCCACAGAGAAATTTATGTCTGTTGAGTATGCATTTGTTATCAGAGAACATGAGACAGTTAGAGACTGCCAATAGAAATAAGACAATATGGCTGATCTTCCAGTGCTTTAAGGACTTCGTTGGAGAGGTGCACAGATTAGGAAATGTGACTAGGTTCATATAACTAAGTTCCTGGAGAAATGCACGTGCTACACCATTTGTATGAAAGCAAGTGTTTGTGAAGAAGTTCACCAGTGATATTTATACTTACTAAGTGAATGTGTGTGTGTGTGTGGGGGGGGGGGGAGTAGAACTACAAGGCTTGAGAGATACAGACAGTTTCAGATCACTTTAATGAAAGCATCTACCCAGGCCTCAACATTGCTCCATGAAAATATCCAATGCTTACTTGCAGTTAAGGCACTGATGTGCTCAACAAAATCAGTGCAGCCAGTCTCAATCAGTAGACAAGCTGCATCCCACCGCAGTAAATAACCCCATGCAGCTCATCTACAGGGGACTCCACTGCAGCAGATGAACTAGTAAAGTACTAGCTATTTCAACAGTCAGATCAAATCTCTCAATAAAATGTAAAAGTAGTGCACAGGGTTCAAAAAAAAAAGCTTTTAGAAATCAACAGTCAATAGCAAATATGCTTACAAACTGAAATCAAGCAATCAAAACTTTCCAGCTAGCCCAGTCCTCTCTCCAGACAATATATTTAGATACTATCAAATAGTGAGCGAGTCTAATCAGTCTGCATAACTACAGTGGCTTTGTTTATTCTTTTCTTACACAAGAATTTAGAAAGTCAAAATATTGCTGCCAGTTATTATTATTATATTATGGAATAAGTGAATTGTCTTCCTCTCTCGACCCTGGTGTGTTGAGTCAACTTTAAGAATGCAGCTATCATAGGCTTGTCAAAAATTATATGTTAGATACTACAGAATCTAAGGTAATCAGTGTAAGTACATATTACAGCTGGTGCCTGGAGTGGAAAGGAATATCAAACATCTTGGCTGATTTGCTTTCTTAATTTCAAATAGCGCCCTTAAAAAAAAAAAAATATATATATATATATATATACACACACACACACACACACACACACACACACACACACACACACACACACACACACACACACACACACATATATATATGGTTTACAAACAGATTTCCGAACTGCAGTCAATCGAGAGTGACCATGTTGACTTGCAGTTTTCCAAGAGGTAGTTTTGCGAACCCAAATACATAAACTACAGTACATCGCATGGGTGGTGTAGTTCGAAATTTTGCGTGGAGATTGCTGTTCAGTGAGGACCAAGGAATCAAACCATTTCCTCATTGTAGTGCAATCTCGGAGTTGGTATATATAATATCCATGGGGTGTAAGCAGGTGCAGGCGGGCTTTCCCCCTGCAAAACAATAAAAGTGATGAACCATTGACTCTGGAGTGTTATGGTACATTACAGGGCATAGCTTGGGTGACTGGCATCACCTCATGCTATGTCAAATACATCCAACTACAGGAGTCGTCGTATTCAGTTTCAAGTTTCCTGCTTGTTCGCTGTTGCAATTTTCAAGATACTGGTTCGATGTTAAGGCCGATCAACGGATGCGGTTTCAAGGTTTGAAAAGTAAACCTATATATATATATATATATATATATATATATATATATATATACACACACACACACACACACACACACATATATATATATATAGGTTTACTATCATAACACTGGAAATGCTCACGGTCTAGACTTTCAAACAGGCTAAATATCGAGACTTACCGTACCAAAGCTAGAATATCAACGTCCGGATGGCACATACAGGTGAACGGGCAGATTTTCAAAATGGCGAATATCGAACACTCTCATCATTACCATGGTTCGAGGTGGGGGATGAAAAATGTCTTCATTTTCACTATTTAAGTTCGACGACGTGATGACTCGACCGAGTACATTTCTAGGTCATATATATATATATGTGTGTGTGTGTGTGTGTGTGTATATATATATATATATATATATATATATATATATATATATATATATATATATACACACACACACAAACACAGTCACTGGGGAAGATATTTCTCTTCAAAGTTTCAGAAAAACTGCAAAAAAACACTGGCATTTCAGGTCCTGTAGCTTGCTCTGCAGTCTATCTCACTGTGTATTTACACTCTCTTGAAAGTTTCAGAAAAACTCTGCAAAAAATACCAGCATTTCAGGTCCTGTAGCTTGCTCTGCAGTTCACCTCACTGTTTATTTACACTACTGAAACTTTTTGAAAGATGTGAAGTGATGGCCAGTGATAAGGGTGATTACAAAAGGTGGCAAGAAGTGAGCAGAGCATTCAAGAATGACTGAAATAAACTGCAAGTGTTGAAATAGCAAATGCATACAAGTATGCACAAAGAAATGCCTCCCCCTCACACACACATGCACACATCCACCCACATGCAGTCATCAGGAGTCTCCCCAAACATTTTTAACTCATTATTTGTGACTTAACACCAAGGAAACACAATGGGTTCTGTGTGTTTGTGGGTGTGTGGAGGTGGGGGGCTGGGGGATAAAATTTACAGTTTCTATAATCAGTAAATTTTCCATGAGTGACACTGCCCTGCTTAAAACATTATTGGTCTGAGGGCCGTACATACTCAACTGTATACCAGCATTCTGCATGAGCATCCTCTTTCAAGTTGCTGTACTTACAGATTGGTGTGTTAGTGCATAAAAATGTTAAAATCCTCACTAGATAATCAAGTAAGCTCCACTATGTAAACTAAAATGAAAAAAAATAAATAAATAAAACACTTTTTACAGACTTTAGCCAGTTGTCAAAACAGTCATGACACTAACCTCATTTTAAGGTTTTTATTTAGTTTAAATTTTGTACAAGTATCTTTTTTATGCAGATATGTGAAACTTACAACTTGTTCATTTACTGCTGTAAATAAATATTGCATTTGCAAACATATTTAATTAGGGTCAGACCACAAATGGAGGGTATATCATTTGTTAAATCAGTACACATCCCACTTTCTAAATGAAATGTAGTAATCATATCTTACAAACCTTTTTTTTTTCCAGAACCACTGCTCCAGATTTTAAATGTGTTCAGCTTGTGAAATGACCAAATGAACTGTGCTCATAAAATTGCTTAATTAATTAATGTCTAAAAGTTGGTTTTACAGATTAGCAGTAGTCACCTTTCAGAGCAGTACTGTGCAATATGGCACTAATATTTTGCACGTCAAAATGCAGACCGAGGTAACTGTTACTACATATTCAGTGTTTTTTGGCACTGATGTTCATTCAACAGACATGTAAAGTCTGCTATGTAACTTGAAGATCTTTTTGGTCCAAATAATAACACGGTCCACATGAAACACCATGATAATACACTGTGAGGGGAGATGGGTTCATATTGAAAGGAAATATATTTAACTCATTACATCTGAGTGACACCTCCAGGTGCATCTGCAGTTAACTCCTACTGATGCCTCTAGGCATCAAATATTACTTGTTCATGTTTACATCAATAATTCCAAAACCATGCTATGTACAAGCATTTTAAAAGATTTCATTGTAAAGCTTACCCAATGGCAAACTCAACTGCATTAATATTTGACCTCTGTCTACTGCATTTAAAGGGATATTTACTGTGGTTTTTATGATATTAATTTATATAATTTTCACATGCTTTTCTAAATATCTCAACAACCAAGTAACAGAGACAGAACTCCTTAGCCTCATATGAAAGCTCTAAGCTAGATGAATAAAATGCTGCTAACAATGTGTATATAACTTGAGTGGTTGCTGAGATATTGCAAGTTGTTTACAAAATATAACAAACATAATAGTTACTGTGTTTACTGTGACTGACAAAATTCAGTTTAATACCTAGAACCTAAGGAATACTACCACTATAAAAATAGTTTGTGTTGAAATGTTTGCCATTTATACTTCTTTCATAACCCCTATGGTTCTCAGAGATATGAACATTTGTTTGAAATGTGAGGACATAATTTGATTCTGTCAAAAGGATTAGGCTCCGCCCATTGGAAGTTACAGTGCAAACTTCCTGAGCTCTATTGGAGTGAATGAGTTAATAAAATGGAGTAGGGTGATTTATCAGTTTCCCTTTGGGACAGAGTGGAGACTGATGATTCAGTACACTAAACAGAAAGAGAATAACTAAGAAAACAAAATAAATATGAGAAAACGAAAGAAAATCAGTAGAAAGAGAAACAAAAAGTGGCAGGAAAAGAAAATGCTTAAAAGAAAGTGTATTTACTTATTGACATTTGTTAACCGGGTTAGTCCAGCTGAGCCAGGGGCCCATTTTCAGTAGAGACCCGCGGAAGCTAAAAATGAGAAAGTGTAAGAATTAAGAGAAAGGGAAAGAAAACAAAAGAAAATAAGAAAAAGAAACTGATGAAAACTGAAAGAATGTCTAATTAAATAGGAAGAAACAGAAAATAAGAGAAAGCTTTCATTCATAAAACAGCACACATGTTCACAGACTAATTTTATGCAAGTGAAAGAAACAAACACTTCTGGCATGTATTATGTCTTTTTTTTTCAGTCAGTCAAATTGAATAAATGTGGAACCTTTGTTCCTTAAACACTTTCTGGTTAGGCATCCTTGGAGAACAGTAAAGCTGAAAACAGTATTAAAGAGTAACTGACTTGCTTGCCAGTCTTACGACAGTGAAGAAAGCTAAATCAAGGGATGCTGAGAGGATCCCGAGTACATTTCTGTAACGTCTACCTAAGGGTATCCATCACAAACTGTATGTCGTCATCATCTGTATAATGAACCACATCCCTTCCTGAGGTACCAACAAAGAGCTAGCCTTGAGAGACACTGAACTAAACAATAAAAAGGGATTGTTTTTAAAGTTCCAGTGGATCAGGTTAGCATTCTGCTTATTTGGGGAATCATGAAGAACAGCAATTAGATTAGAATCCTTATTATAAACATTTATCTCTGTCTCCTTGGGAACACTGCTTGCATGTGTTATGGTGAACTGAGCTACTCCAGTATATATGCTTTTGTACTGTTAGTTACCTACTATATTTTATTTACTCAGCCTAAACTGGGGCAGGGGATTTGTATCAATTAATCAAGTGTCATCATCATCATCATCATCATCATGTGCTGTCTATATCTCAAAACTGCATTAATCTGAGTCTCATTCATTATATAAAGTGAGTAACCATATACTATCCTCTCCACAAGTACATTTCTCCTTTTTAGTCTTTTCAGGATTCATAACTTACAGGCAGCAGCATGTAGAGAGCACTAAACTGGCTTCAGTATATCTTAGCCGTGAATAATATTCCCTCCCTGCAAATTCTCAAACTATCAGAGGCACATGACACAGCAAGAGAGGCTTCTAGATTAATCATCCAGAATGCAGGGCAGGGCCAGACCACACCAAAGTGAGGTGGTCACATCTAGATGTTCTTCAGAAGACACTGGATTATCTGAAGTTGTCAACAATTTTGAGAAATCTTGGCAGTGGATAAGCAGATTCAATATTTTTTTAATCTTTCCAAGCTTAGTACATTCTTATTTCTTTTTTTAACATTTTGGCTTTCACCTCTCCTTCCACCCTTGACATCAAAGTCCCTATCTCTTGCACACTCATTCATTCTTACTGAGCACTGTTGTTACAGGCTGTGCAAAACTTAACAGCTGTTTATAAAGATGCAGAGAAAGTTGAAATGTAGAAAAGCTATAATGAATTGAATGCAATCATACTTTAACAAATGTAAAAGCCACGTGAATTTCGTTGCTTCCAGTAAATCTTGCAGCATGTAAAAATTTAGTTTACAAAGCTGTATAAAATATACATTTTTTTTTTTTGTTAACAGAACTATATCAAGCCTTGGAAACTGATACTGCTCCTTTCATACATCTGCAGAGCTTTTTTATAATCTATAATTTGCATGTTAATCAGATAACCCCACTGAACTAAGTAAGTGTCCCTTCCTCAGGGGTAAACCAGGAGCACTGTCTGGTTAAGTAACTTCTCAGAATCACACAGTAGGCAAACAGATGTGAATGAAATTAGACCATGTATCTTTAATACAGAAAGCAGCTCCTTAACAATTTCGAGCCTTGTACACTAACATGCAGATAAAACTTTAACAATTAAAGCCATCTTACCTTATCTGGACTGCACTTTCTGCACAGTGTTTGCAACTGTGTAAACAGGAAATTTCCTTTAAAACTACAAAGCAAACAGGAACTATTGAACCTGGGACACCTTTTAAACATCAGTGGTGCAACAAGTAGCACACTTGCCTTTGGTGTTGATGGCTGTGGACTCTATTCTCACACCAGGTAGCTGAATTGCTAAATCACTGGATCTGCAGTGCAAAAAATGTGGGTGCTACACCCCTGTGTGTGTTGTCCTTTTTATGACATGTTAAACCGCAGTCCCATCTGCTTGAGTTGGTGGTAGCTCAGGTAGATGTAAAAGATCCCACAGCACTGATCGAAAAGAGTAGGGGTTCTTTATTTACATCTTATTTACATAGCATATACACAGTGGATATAAAAAGTTTACATACCCCTGTTAAAATGCCAGGTTTTTGTGATATAAAAAAATGAGACCGGAATAAATCATGCCAAAACTTTTCCCACCTATAATGTGACCTATAACCTGCACAATTCAATTGAAAAACTAACAAATGTGTTAGGGTTAAAATATAAAACAAATAAAAAAATGTATAATATGCTAGTTAAACTAATACATTGTTGAAGCACCTTTTGATTTAATTACCGCATTCAGTCTTGGGTACACACCTGCCATCAATTAAAGAGATTCTGATTAACCCCAAATAAAGTTCAGCTGTCCTAGTAGGATTTTCCTGATATTTACTCAGTTGCCTGCTACAGCAAAAGCCATGGTTCGCAGACAGCTTAAAAAGCATCAAAGGGCTCTCATTGTTGAACGGTATCAGTCGGGAGAAAGGTACAAAAAAATTTACACAGCACTGGATATACCATGGAACACAATAAAGACAGTCATCACAAAGTGGAGAAAATATGGGACAACAGTAATGTTGCAAAGATCTGGGCGTCCCTTTAAAATTGATGAAAAGACAAGACAAAAACTGGTCAGGGAGGCTGCCAAGAGACCTACAGCAACACTGAAGGAGCTGCAGGAATTTCTGGCAAGTACTGGTTGTGTACTACATGTGACAACAATCTCCCGTATTCTCCATATGTCTGGACTATGGGGTACAGTTGCAAGACAAAAGCATTTTCTTACACAGTAAAACATCCAGGCCCAGCTAAAATCAAGTCTCCCAAAACCATGTGGGAAAATGTGTTATAGTTTGATGAGACCACGGTTGAACTTTTTGGCCACAATTCCAAAAGGTACGTTTGGCACAAAAACGACATTTCGCATCACCAAATGAACACCGTCCCCACTGTGAAGCATGGTGGTAGCAGTATCATGCTTTGGGGTTGCCTTTCTTCAGCTGGAATTGGGGCTTTAGTCAAGGTGGAGGTTATTATGAACATTTCCAAACATACCTCTCAACCTGGAAACATCAAAAATCTGGACAAGCCCCATGAAAAATAGGTACATATATGTATGCTGATTAACGTAAAATTTGCATACATAATTACACAGCCCCGCCCACTCCACTGGAATTGTGGAATACAAACTTTCAAATGCAGACTGAAGTACAGAACCAGAATAATAGCACCAGAGTCCCCCTCCAGCCATTCCAATGACCCGCTACCTGGCTATTTCACCCCATTTACCATAAACACTAATGTGTGCATACTGCTTTACTTCTACAATGATTATTTGGATTTTATTTTTTTACATTTTATAGTACAATGTACAAACACTAATAGATATCTGTTAGACAAAGCAATACTGTCTCACAATGAAAATAGACTTGGCATTAAAACTTCTCTGCCCTTGAAACTCACATTCATTGAAACAGCATTGAAATCCACACCACATCCAAAGAAAATGCATCTGGCCAGTGGTGGATAAAGATTACCTTTGGGCTGTTTTCAAATCAGAGGCCCATTGCACACAAAACAAGAAACATACATGCATTCTTTGATACACCTTCCTGACTTTATTAAATTATATTCCTTGTATAATACAGCACACTTGTTAGACTTAAGTTACAGCAAGTTTTAAATTTGTTTAAACATTTTTCCAGCAGGCAATGAAACAAAAATGCATGAACCAATTAATGACAAAACTGCCCTATTCAGAACATTTCCATCATAAACGTCTACTTCCACACACGATAGCATTTCAAATTTATTGTTTGAACATTTTTTCCAGTAGGCAATGAAGCAAAAGGGTGGGAGGGTAGCGCAATGGTTAAGGTGTTGACCTGAGAAACACAAGATGCAAGGTTTGATTCTCACAGGGGCTAACTGGCTAGGCTTAAAAATGGTTCAGGAGGGCAGTTAGCCTAGTAATAATCTATGAATCTATGAATCAAAATGCATGTACCAATAATGGCAAACTGCCCTATTCAGAACATTTCCATGATAACAGTCTACTTCCACACACAATTGCATTTTAAATACATTGTTTGAACATTTTCCCAGTAGGCAATGAAGCAAAATGCATGTACCTAGAATCTTGTCATAACTCAGTTTGCTGTATAGTCTAGATACAGTTTATCAAACATCTTTGGGTTATATGTAACTTTAAATTCCAAACACATATCCTCTCTAGTTTTTAAGATACAATATACAAACATTCTGTGAGCATATGTTTTTTCACCTCTGTGTTTGTTTAAGAATCTCTGAACTCCGTAGAGTAGAGCTAATTAAAGTGCTCAGGTGTTTTATGCTATAAAACTGCTCTCATCAAAAGATGTATATGATGGTGTGATGCCTTCCCAAAAGCTGCTGGTTATTCCTTTCAGTATTTGTAGGTCTTCAGAGTAAGAGGTCTAGCTTATAGCAACACAATAATCAAATATTTTGTTTCATTATCTACTTTTAATGTCTCTCCACAATTTTATAATTAAAATACATGTTAAAATACATGTTTTTCCCTTGAAATTGATAATAATGCAACTACGTAGTGGCAGTGAAAGGGAGACCACTGTTATCACACCAAGCACTAATTTCATGTATAATGTCTTGAAGTGTTGTTGCATATTTAACGAAGATCACATTATTGTCCACTGTAAATATTTTGGCATATTTTACTAGCCATATTTAATATATGCAGCTATAGTCGAGAAAATTAAAATTAGACCAAAGGAAACAGTTCCAAAACTTAGCCCTGAGTGACTCTGCTTAATACCCAAATAAGCATAGAGAGGTAACTCGTTGCTGTACATTTTGAGTTCTCCCCTTCAAAAATGTATCCACTGAAATTAATAAGTGTAAATAATGAGCAAAATGGGTTTATCTTAGATGCCTTCTTCAGAGTTCATGTGAAATGTTTTTGCAAACTTTAAATATCTAGCAAGCATTGCAGATCCTTGATGAAGTTTTTTATCCCCCCTGGCTTCTTTGAAAATGGAGTGTCTTTCCCAATTAATATATTTAACTGTTAGCCTAGAGAGCTTCCTCTATACTTTAAGTGCTAGCCACAAAGTTTGAGAATTCATTTTATGCTCAACTTCTGAGAGACTTGGTTGGCTACAATCACCTGCATTAGAAGCTGAAGTTAAGTACAAACTTGCAGTTTTAAAAGTACTTTATTTCATTTTTTCTGTTACCTAATTGTGTTTCATTGAATATAGTGCCTCTCTCTCTGCACTTAGTTCTCCACCCACCCTCTCTGTGTTCTTGTTTTGGTGTTAGTGCTGGTGGCTCTGGAATTGCCCGCCCCTCCTGTAAGTCTCTATTTGAACACTCCTCCTGAGTCCATCTCATTTGCTCACTTAACCGAGTACAGTGAGATCATATTCTGAGACTAGCGTTCACTCTACTTAACAGAGAGAGAAGATTTGAGAAAGCCAACCCACCTAGGCTCTTCCTTCCTCTCTCCTTGCACTTTACTAACAAAAAAAAAAAACAAAGCAAAAAAAAATTGCACTGTATTCATCTGCTTTTACTGTATTTGTGTTCCCTACTACTTTATTTTGCTTTTGCCTCTTCTTAAAAGTACTCAATTTTATTTATTCTGCTGCATTTATTACTGCTTGGTAGTAGCCTGATTAAATTGTAACTGTTATTCTAAGTCTTTTGTTTAAGCACTTGGGCTTCATACCAGTTGTTTTACATTAAGAAGGTTTGTAGTCTGCACTGTTGCGGCAGGACAGGTAGCTTACATCCTTCTAAGCTGGCCATTGCTGACTAAAGGCTCAGTGTCTGCTATTCTAAAAGTGTATTAGTTCTGGCTTAAGCACTTGGGCTTCAGGCCAGTTATTCTACATTAAGAAGGTTTGTGGTCTGCACTCTTGTGGGAGGAGAGGCTGGATTCTGTCGTTCTGAGTAGGGAATTTCTGGTCACTGGCTTATTGTGCCTGCTTATTTGAACTGTTACTTTATGAAATTGGTGCACCTTGTTGCTGTAGCACAGACCAGATTCAGGCCTGCTGAATCTAGCTTTGTTTGTATAACTTGAGCACTGATCCAGGCAATCTTTTTGGAGAAGGTTCCCCTGCACCTTAGTAGCAGGAGTATGCAGTTACAACTTGTCTGATTGAAGACTGCTGGAACAGGGCTCAGTTTTGAGCTTTTTTTCTGGTTAATTGGGCAACTTGTTTAAATCAGTTTGTTCGTTTTCTATTGTTTTACACACACACACATATATATATATATATATATATATATATATAAAGCACTTTATTCATCTGCTTTTACTGTATTTGTGTTTCTTCCTACTTTAATACTAGGGGCATTGACTACAACTCTGATCTGAGATAAATAACAATAAGTATCCTTTTCTGTGCATTTAAAGTGTTTTTTGATTGTATCTGCTTTATTTTCTAAAAAAAAAAATATATATATATATATATATATATATATATATATATATATATATATATATATATATATATAAAACTTGTTTCCCGTCTTTCTAAGCTAGTATAGTCCAGTTTTCAGGTTAGTGCTGAATTCAGGGCTGTGTTACAAATTTCTGTGTTTGCGTATACCTTACTTGGATAGAAGGAAGTTTCTCTATTCACCTGTGAGAGAGGGGAGTTTTGAGCAGCCTATCTGTCCCTGGAGGAGTGGTTTCAGCCCAGAAATTAGTAGCTTATTGGCCATTTTGGGCTAATTTCTATCTCTTTCATTGCCCTGCTATAAAAACCACATTTGCCCGGTTTTGCGTGCCGGGCAGCGCCGGTTAGCTAGGGTATAACTATTTCCGGTTCCACAAAGTTTCCTCTTCAATTTTTCCCTTGGAACTAGAGAAACTTTCAACTTAAGCACTCAAGCCATTCATTTCCCAGACCGGCACTTGCTCAAAACTCATAGCAAGCACTTATAAACCCTAGCACTAGATCCCCCTATACTGTACAGAAGGACAAGGCTCTCTAGTCGACCTTACCAGCCATTCAGTAAAACAGTTCACTGTACCTATCCAGGCATGTCCAAAGGGCAGTTTCAGGTGTACTCTCCACTCCAACTGGTGAATCTGGGCATTTTGAGGGAATGTTACAACTGCCTCATGTACACAAACAACCCTCTCCTCCTACTACCAAACACTAATACATGCGAGAGATGCAATTATACAGCCAAACTGAAGGCTAAGCTCTCTCAACCCAAGACTGGATCAGACAGTCAAGACTTGGATCACACCACCAGTCTCACAGAGACCCATTAAATCAGCACCGTCAAAAAACACACATAAATACATAAAAACATACTCTGAGGTTCTAAATAAAAATCTGCAAAAGCAACAGAGACCTCCAAAGCAGACATCCAAGCAACCTCCACCCCCCCCCAACACAAACCATGAAACACATACTTCACAAAACCAGTGTGTCATTCAATCACAGCCCTTAAGGCAAAATAACATACCCAACATACTAGTAATAGGTGACTCTATAGTCAGGCACACTGACGTCCCACTCACTAGGCTGAATAAGGAGAAGGTTACTGTTAGCTGCCTGTTGGGTGCCAGGATCCACAACATAACACAAGCACTCGGGTCACTCCAGAACAAATAAAATATGATTCTGTCATTGTCCATGTTGGTGTGAATGACCTGAGCCGTACCTCCCTGGACTACATGAAAAGAGACATGGAAGAGCTCTTGATCACGTAGCCCAGGCCGTTATGACCCTAACCCTGAGTAGCATCCTGCTCTCACCAAGAATGATACCACTGTATAAAGAAAAAATTATCAATTTCAACAATTATCTGGTGTCATTCAAAAGGGATCCAGTGTCTGTCCGCTTGGGATGACATGCTCGACAAGCCACTCTTTCACTAGAGACGGCTTGCACCTGTCACCCTTTGGCTTTCAAATACTGGTCAAGGCTCTTGCCACCCCCATAGTGCCTTTTTTAGGCAAGGCTCAAAAGACAAACCCACCACTGTAAATAGCACAAGTAACAAAAAACTGAGGTTAATGCTACTCAATGCCAGAAGTCTAAACATCAAAATGCACGCACTTGAGGCACTCCTCAGTATGGGGAAAATCGATATATGTGCAGTAACAGAAACCTGGTTTAAGGCTCCAGAGAGCACCCCAGCACTACCAGGCTACAACTCATACCATACAATTCGGCCACAGAATCCGGACTGAAATACAAAAGGCAGGGGCGTATCCATATTCATCAAGGATACCCACACCTTCAAGTTAGTGGCACAGCACGATACTTCAGAGATCATCCATGTGCAACTAACAACAGGCAAAACTGCAATTCAAATTGTAGCTAGCTAAAGATCATCCACCATGTACCAGGACCCCCATTCCACATTTTCTGGAAACACTGGGAAACATAAAAGTCCTACCAAACACCCTAATATTGGGAGATTTCAATTACCCAAACATTAACTGGGAGAACTACTCAAGTACTAACTCCCTTGCCCAACATTTCCTAGAATTTATAAAGTCAAATGCCCTGGATCAACTGGTCAACACTCCCACCAGAGGTGACAACATATTGGACCTAGTCATCACCAACATGAGCGACCAGTGTTCCACACCGGAGGTCAACCCCTCGCTGGTTAGATCGGACCACAAACAAATCACTTTGGATATCCAAATTCTGCCCCCACCCCCGGACAAGGAAACCACCATGAAAAACTTTTCAAAAGCAAACTTCCAAGTTACTTAAGATCAATGTGAAAAGTTTCAAAGCCCCCATGCTAAAGGATAATGCTGTGCAAGATGCAAAATCCTTTACTAATGCATTCTATGGGCACCTACAAGAATGCATGAATCATGCTATCTCAAGCAAAACCAAGACTCACTCCTCCAAGAAAAGAAAACCAGTCTGGTAGACCCCTGCCATAATACAACAGAAGTAGAAAACTAGTACAGAAAGAGAGTAAAATCCCAAGAAGGGAAGACATCCCTGATCAGTATCAGCAAGAAACTACGATCCCTCATAAAATCATCCAAGGCGAGGTTCGAAAGAAAAATTGCCAAGGACTCCAAAGATAACCACAAGGCATTCTTTAGCAATGTCAAGAATCTAAGTGGCTATGCTCAGATCTGCTCGGAGTTACTGCAGAACGATACAAAATACAATGAACAGACAAATATCGCCAACATCCTTGCAGACAGGTTCAGTGTAAACTTCACCCCCCTCTCACCCCCAAAAGGGCCCATAACCATACCAGAAGAATGTAGAGCCCCTGAAATCACAGACATCCAGGTTAAAACAGCCCTCTCCAAAGCCAAAAACCCAACTGAATGGGCTGCTTCCTACACGAGCTCAAAGATGAACTAACCCCCTCACCTAAAAACACTGTTCAAATTCAGCCTCTCCACAAGCTATGTACCCATAGAGTGGCAGACAGCAACGGTTATTCTGCTCCCAAAAGGTGGAGCTACAACAGACCCCAGGAACTATCACCCTATAAGCCTGACTAGTTTGGTCTGCAAGGCTATGGAGCGCATCATCATGGAACTCATTAACAGAGACACTGGGAACCTCCAAACACTGGACCCTACCCAGTTTGGCTTTGTTAAGGGCAGATCATGCCTCCTAAACCTGGTGGACTTCTTTGAGACAGTTACTAAGGCTATAGACAAGGGAAAGGTGGTACACACAGCCGACCTAGCAAAGGTCTTCAACACCATTCCCCATTCTGGTATTATAGACAAGCTCACTAGCCTGAACATAAACCCCTATGTCACAAGAGGGGTTGCCAACTGGCTCACGGACAGAATCCACATGGTGAGAGTTGCAGAAGCTAGGTCCGATTCTAAACCGGTTACAAGTGGCATTACCCAGGGCTCAGTCCTAGGGCCCTCCTGTTCGGCATATACTTCCCAGAAGTACAGGCAAGCACAGGAGGACTATGGCTGACAAAGTTCGCAGACGACTGCAAACTAGGGGCTATAATTGACTCTCGGGCTGACACAGACATCCTCCAAAAGGGTCTCACTGAGAAGGATACCTGGTGTCAAAATCATGGCCTCAAAGCCTAAATGCCAAAAAGTGCATAGTCATCCCCTTTGGAAAAAGCAAAGTACCCACAAACTACCACATAGGTGGTAGTCCCCTAAATACGGAAAATGTAATAAGGGATCTGGGGACCCAAGTAGATAGTAATCTCTCCTTTGATAATCACATTGCCAAAGTGGTTAGAAAATCCTTCTATGTGGCCCACCTAATCACAATAGGGTTCGCATGCAGATCAAAAGAAGTCATTGTGCTCCTCTACTCATCACTCATCAGACCCATCGTAGAGTACAACTCGCCATTTGGGATGTACCTTACAAGACACCTGCAACAGCTGGAAAGACCACAAAAGTACCTCACCAAGAAGATCACTGGCCTCAGACAGATGCCCTATGCAGTTCAACTGAAGAAACTCCAGCTGTACTCGGTTGCATATCGCCAACTCAGAGGTGATCTCTGCCTGACATACAAGACCAGGTCCAACCCAGAACTGATGGACATGCTCCACCTAAAGAAAACCTTATCCCCTCGAGCCACACGCTCTAGGGATCTAAACCTCACCACAACAATAACTACGCCGTGCTGGAGGGATAGATTCCTGTCCCAGAGACTTCCCATGCTTTGGAACAAGATTCCAATCAACATTAGGCAGAACTCCTCGCCAACACTCATCAAGAGAAACCTTGACGAATGGATGGAAAACAGAAAGTTTATCCCAAGGATCACTTCAGTGGCTCTGCTGGACAGAGGCACAAGTAACTAATCTAAGGGGGCGGCAAAAGCTAACACATTCTGGCAAGGCTTATAAATGCCTTCAGGCAGATAGCTTAGTACCTACCTATGAACCTATAAGTATGTCACAAACAAACATAATGAAACAAAATGTGTGCCCATTCCTACTTCTGTCTGTATACACACACACACACACACACACACACACACACACATAGTACCTTCTGTCGGCTATAGACTTGTAGCTCTGCAGTTATATGGTACCTTGTTCTGTCGGCTATAGACCAGTGTTCTCAATGGGCAGCTCTGCACTTAAATGGCTAATCATCCTTGGCTTTCAGTTCCCGAATGGCAGTCCATTCATATTGTAGCGGCTTAGATCTGTGTTCGGCAGTCCATTCAAACAGACACGCGGCAGTCCTAGTGCATTCGTATCCATTAAAACAGACGCGCAGCAATTCATTTAGGCTTAAAAAGTAAATAGACGTGCGTCATGTTGATGGGCAGTCCAGTATTCAAACAGACATGCGGCATGTTGATGGAGCTGATGTCATTGCGCACGTGATGTCAGCTCCGAAAGCAAGAAAATCAAAAAATCGATTGAAAAAAATCAGAAAAAATGGGGTGCCACTCGGGAATCGTGGCACCCCATTATTGGGACCACAAAACGCGGTAAAAAAACGAGTAACTCGGGACAGTTGAGAGGTCTGGTTCCAAATACTTGTCACGTTTGGCCCAAAACCATCAGGCTTCTGCTTGAAAGCTGAAGATGAAGAGGAATTTCACCTTTCAACATGACAATGACCGCAAGCATACATCCAAATCAAAAAAAGAATGTCTTCACCAGAAGAAAATTAAAGTTATGGAATGGCCCAGCCAGACCCCAGACCTAAATCCAATAGAAAATATGTGGGGTATCCTGAAAAGGGCTGTGCACAAGAGATTGCCTCGCAATCTGACAGACTTGGAGTGCTTTTGCAAGGAAGAGTGGGCAAATATTGCCAAGTCAAGATGCGCCATGCTGATAGACTCCTACCCAAGAAGGCTGTTGAAGCAACTTTTGATTTAATTACAGCATTCAAAGTATTAGTTTAAAAGCAGCAAATAGATGAAATAAGCATGCAGAACAGACCACCAGCAAAATCCAAGTTTATTTAGGCGCTTTTCGTCTAGTTTCAGACTTCATCAGAATAAAATCACATGATCATGACAAACATATATACACCACCCCACCTAACCATTGGTCAATGTAGTTACATCATTTCCTCTAAAACAAAACATTGCACAAAGTTGATAAAAATTGCTAAAACTTGATATTCTTGCAAAAAATCAAAATAAAAATACAACTGATAAACATATAAAAAATACATCGATTTTAATTTTAAAACAAAACTCAAGGAAATTCTGTCATTAAGACCTGGTACTTGGCAGGCATTCGTTTTAATTTGCCATGTCAATTCCTTAAATTCTAGCCATTCATCCGTTGGTCCCCCTCTTGCTCCAAGGTCAATATGGTCTATGGCCCCAAACTTAAAAGTATGTGTGGGGCACGCACAATGTGCTTATACAAAGCACTGTTTATGTTTTTATTCCTGATGTCATACAGGTGTTGATACACCCTTTGCCAACGGATGAATGGCTAGAATATAAGGAACTGACATGGCAGATTAAAACTAATGCCTGCCAAGTACCAGGTTTTAATGTCAGAATTTCCTTGAGTTCTGTTTTAAAATTAAAATTGAAGTATTTTTTATAGGTTTACCAGTTGTATTTTTATTTAGATTTTTTGCAAGAATATCAAGTTTTAACAATTTTTATCAACTTTGTACAATGTTTTATTTTAGAGGAAATTATGTAATTACATTAACCAATGTAATTTTATTCTGATGAAGTCTGAAACTTGACGAAAAGCGCTTAAACTTGGATTTTGCTGGTGGTCTGTTCTGCACGCTTCTTTCATCTATTTGCTGTGTTTGAGTGGTTTTACTTTGTTTATTTCAATGTATTAGTTTAAGGGTGTGAACACTTATGCAATCAGCGTATTGTAGGTCTTTTTTATTTTTTATATCTTTTCCCCTAACAGATTTGTTTCTCAATTGAATTGTACAGGTTATAGATCACATTAAAGGTGGGAAAAGTTTTGAAATGATTTATTATGGTTTCATTTTTTTATATCACAAAAACCTGGCATTTTAACAGGGTGTGTAAACTTTTAATATCCACTGTACATATTTATATTTTTAATTGTACATATTTACAAAATTAAACAATTACATACACAATTTCATTTTTATGTATAGAATTTATTATACATTCTTATTTAAAATCAATCACTTTTTTTCATAACCATCTAATTTTTCTTATCGACAATATTAATTTCTCATTAAACAATTGAATTTATTCTTTCAATCCATATTACCCATACTATATACAATTTTTATCCATTCTTATTTTGATTTTTGTTTCTATTCTTAGAATATCCATATTCAATAATATCCATATTTATATTACTGTTTTTGAAATCTTCAAAAGAAATTTCAGCACAATTTTTACACTCTCAGATTTAAAAAAAAATGTTCTGTTTCTTTTTTACCACAACATAAACATATTCTGTCACTTTTCTTTTCATGTAGTATATTCCCTTTTACCGGTAATATTTTTATTCTTAATCTCCATAAAAATCTTGACATTTTCCTTTATTGCTACACTATTCCTTTCTTTCTTTTATTGCTTTAATCTTTTCCTCTGGTAATTTTTTTCCCAAGGATTAAGAGCGTAAAATTGTCTCATATTGTTATACCATGTTTTTCGATTGTCTTCTATTTCATCAATCTTAATTTTTCACATCTTTATATTTTGCTGATAACTGTCTATTTCTTCATTATGACTTTCTTTTATTCCTTCTTCTTATTTCCCCTAATTCTTCATCTGTATATTGAAACTCATTTATGCATTTCAATACTTTATACAAATTTAAAGATGATGCATACATCACTGGATTTAACAAGTCTAGTCCTCATTCCTCTTTATTCATATACAATACTCCTCTTTTAACTGGGTTTAATCTAGAACCCCATGCAAATGAAAAAATCACTTGTAACAATTGCTTCTTGTGTATTTTTGGAATCAAACACACTTGATAAATATGTTATTTTACCCATTCTTACTGAATTTATCATCAGCTACACTGTTTTCTTGTAAGCCAATTTATATGTTTTTCATAAATATAAATTTCTTTTAATTCCTTCACAAATGATCTCCATTGTTTTACATACTTTTTACCAAAATTTATACCCAACAAAAAATATTTAATTGTAAATTGTATACCTGCTATTTTTATTGTGTTGCACATTCCTTTACTTTTATCTTTATTTAATGTCATACCTATTCCTTTCAATCAACTACACAAAGTATAGCTTCTTTCATCCTTGTACTCTTTTAGTTGTTATAATAATATCAACTGTGTACGTCATTAGTACTGGAATTTCTACACCTTTATGCATTAAATAATTTGCAGTCTTCAATTTACAATTAACCTAACTACCACTACCACATTCATAAGTAGAGCAAATAAAATACTACTCTCAATTCATCCTTGTTTTATACCCTTAATCATCTCTATTTCTATATTTAAAAATACATTTAGCAAAATTATATTTTATTATTCCCACAGGCTGTCATGCAAACTTTCTTAATTTTATTACTAGAATTGTATTTTTTCATTAAATCACATAACATTTCATGTTCAACTGAGTCAAAAGCTTTATTAATATCGCCTACCATAAGTTTTAAATCCTCTCTTCTCTTTAAAATATCAGCCATTTCCCTTATCATGAATAATTCTTGACATCCTTTCCCCCTTTCATACCATATACATTTTCCATCTTATGCTCAAATCTTTTTTTGTATTATTTTCATAAATATTTCGTAATCTGTATTATTTACCACGACTGGTTTCCAATTCCTTATGCCTTCTTTTCCTCCTTTCTTCCATATGAATTGTAATATTCCACTATATAATTCCTTATGAGTCAAACCTTTGTTTAACCACTCATTCAACACTTGTAACAAATATCCTTTTTGCCATTCACCTAAAGTTCTTATACATTTTAAATTTAATTCCATCTGGACCTGCAGCAGAATCTATGTTTAACAGTTTAAGTACTTTGTCAAAGTCATACAAAGTATTTTTTTAATGTCCTTATTCACCTGTATAGACATTTTTTTTTTATTTCCATATTTTATTACATTCTCTCCTTTTTTGAAGATTTCCTCTACATAACTTGCAGACCCAGCTAAAATTTGGAAAACAATACATCAAGTCTCCCAAAAGCCTGTGAGAAAATGTGTTCTGGTCCGAAGAGACCAAAGATGAACTTTTTGGCCATAACTCCAAAAGGTATGTTTGGCGCAAAAACAACATTTTGCATCACCAAAAGAACACCATCCCCATGGTGAAACATGGCAGTGGCACTATCATGCTTTGGGGTTGCTTTTCTTCAGCTGGAACTGGGGCTTTAGTCAAGGTGGAGGTAATTATGAACAGTTCCAAATACCTGTCACTTTTGGCCCAAAACCTTCAGGCATCTGCTAGAAAGCTGAAGATGAACAGGAATTTCACTTTTCAACATGACAGTGACCCCAAGCATACATCCAAATCAACAAAAGACTGGCTTCACCACAAGAAAATTAAAGTTTTGGAATGGCCCAGCCAGCACCCAGATCTAAATCCAATAGAAAATCTGTGGGGTGACCTGAAGAGGGCTGTGCACAAGAGATGCCCTCGCAATCTGACAGATTTGGAGCGCTTTTGCAAGACAGACTGAGCAAATATTGCCAAGTCAAGATGTGCCACGCTGATAGACTCCTACCTAAGAAGACTGAATGATGTTAT
Source organism: Protopterus annectens (assembly GCF_019279795.1). NCBI lineage: Eukaryota > Metazoa > Chordata > Ceratodontiformes > Protopteridae > Protopterus > Protopterus annectens. The sequence goes on along the minus strand of NC_056725.1, from coordinate 1,059,134,902 downwards.
TAAATCAAAAGGTGCTTCAGCAAAGTACTAATTTAAGGGTATGCACACACAAAGTAATAGTTTAAGGGTGTGCACACTTATGCAACCAGCGTATTGTACTTTTTTTATTTTTCATATTTTTTCCCCTAACAGATTTGTTTGTTTTTCAATTGAATTGTACAGGTTATAGGTCACATTAACGGTGGGAAAAGTTTTGAAATGATTTATTGTGGTCTCTTTGTTTATATCACAAAAACCTGGCATTTTAACAGGGGAGTGTAAGCTTTTTATATCAACTGTTGCTCAAATGGACTTCACTGACCCCCGGAAGCCAGCACTCCTGTGGGGCCTCTAGTCTTTTCTTGGGATTCTACCACAAAACCATGGCCCCCATGCCCTCCAACTGAAGAGAGGTTAGCTGCTCCCTCCCAGGTCTCCAATAGGCTTTCTAATAATAAGCCACTAATCAAACTCTTGTTGCCTGGGGTGCAGTCAGTGCTTTACTTGACTATAACAATGGAGCTGGCTTATCCTAAAATATTTTAATTTAAATATATGAGAATCTCAAATGACTTGACCACTTTAAATCCGGAACATTTTCAAATTAAATGGAGATGGTGATTTCATGCAGATTTAGTCTAACCAACTGCATGTCCACAAAACGTGCAGAAACACATTTAGTACAAATAGCTTGTCCTGCATTTTTAAATACTCAGTTTCATACATGCACAAAAATGATGTCATAGTAAACTATACGGAGACTGCAGCAAAAATCACCACTCAGTATTTAACTTTTTTTTTTTTTTACAACTAAATAATATTGCCTAGAAACAACAATCAACTAATAGACTTTTAAATTCACTCTTTCAGCAGAACAGGCAGAAGAAAGTATTATGTTTTTGTTAGAATTTCTTTAAAATGTAGTAATGGAATATTTAGGCCTTGTGGCACATAGGAATAAATTCTTGACTGGACTACAAGCGACCTGTGTCCAACTAACAGCACAGATGTTTGAGGAAGCAGGTGAGGGAGAATAGGATTGAGTAGCTGATACTGGCTCGCTCATCCTGGAGGGAGGAAGTCTGCATGGCTCACTGCAATAGCAGCATGAACAGCCAGGAGCACTCCACACTGATGTAGGCCTCTTAGGAGACTGCACATGCAAGGAAGTATGCACACATCGCCAGAAGTTAGCAGAGCTCACAAAGCTGTCAAGGAGGTGGTGCAATGAGTTAAGGCATCCTGACTCCCCACCAGTAATATGACACTGCACCAGCAATCTCAATTTCCTCATCAGTTATGGATATGGGTTGAGTAAAGCCTGAGGAGGTAAAGGTGGGCCCAGTACAGCCAGTGAATGAGAGCAGCTGGCAGCTGTGGAGAGTTAAAAAAGGATCAATGGAATGAATACCTTTTCAGCATATTGACATACTGGCAGTGCTTGACAATGGCATCTATGGGTTTTAAGGATACAAGGCTGAAGTTATTATACATTTAAGAAAAAGAAACAGTACTTGCGTATTATCGCAACCAGATTTTCGCCGTTGCGGTAATACGCTTGTTGGCTCAAAAAAACGGATTGTGGGAATAAAATAAGGTTGAATGTGATGTTTTCTGTTGGGAACAACCTTGTTTGTCCCAAATTCATAACCTAAATGTACGCGGAAATGTGAATCTTGCTTTGCATACTTCAAAATTGGTTGCACTGCCGTCACACTGAAAATGTATCAAGGACGCCTGGGAAATGTTTCTTTGTACTGCTGGAGTACTGCGAGTAGGAGTATTACAACACTGACTGTACATTTGTACGAGAATAACACATGTGGAGCAGCACAGTTTTTGGGTAAATGAGCTTTTATTTAAAAAAAATATATACAAAATAATAAGTAAAACGGAATAACAGATTAAACAATTAAAAAAGAGGCAAATGTCTTGTATGACGGCGGCTAAACTGAATATGACATGTGGTGTTGTGTTAGGTTGTAGTATGATAAATATGTATGTAGTATTTGACAGCACCGGATTAAATTTTTTTGGGATACTAGTTAGTCTTGCAATGTTTTCTGGATGTTTTGTATAGCATTTGACAGCAGCGGATTTATTTTTTTGGAGAGTAGTTACTCTTGCAATGCTTTCTGGAGGTTTAGGATAGTATACTTGTGGATGTCTTCCGGATGCTGTGAGCAGCATATTTGTGGATGTATTCTGGATGATTTAGGAAGGATACTTGTGGATGGCTCAGTCGCTGGGTTACAGTTTTTGGTAGTATGGGGAGAAATTGTCTGCAAAATGTCAAAGTTTCACTTTAACAACATTTACCGGCTCATGACTTTAGATATGGAACGTGTGTTACATAACTGCTATAGGAAAATGCATTTCCAGTGACATGATGTTGGGGAAACGGCATAGCTTGAAACAAGCACTCATTTCTTACATGTTATACTGTCTTTCCTACCTAAACAATGATTTTTAATAAAGTTAACATTGTCAGTGTGATTCTGTATATATTTATAATTACATTCACACATCGGGAAGCAAGCGGTATTAAAACAAAAATCTGGTTGCAATAATACGCAAGTACCAAAGAAACATATTGAAAGGATTTGTACACTGTCACACATCTGTTTAGTAGTGTGTGGGATTAATGCATGCAAACTACAGCTTATGCAACTTTTAGGGGTAGTAGAACTCGGCAATGAAGCCCACAATTCTTCCACAATTTTTGTCAAATATTTCAACATTTTTGCTAACATCATTTAAAACTGTTCAGAGACCCTGACATAGGCTGTGAATTCTGGAGTGAAAGGAGACGGAAGATAAATCTACTATTATAGCAAGTACCTCTCACAACTATACTTTAGATATCACTTTATATTACCTTACTATTGTGTTAAACACTGAATAATGTACACTTGGGCCATGGTTACAGCCAAAACAGGTCCAGTTTAGATATGTACTTTTAGATATTATTACACCAGATCAATAGAATGTGCCTTTTGTGTGTGCGAGTGCTGGGGGGGGGGGGGGTGTAAACACTTTCAACCCATGTGCACAATCTCTTTAGTAACTGAGCTCTCTGACTGAAAACACTGAGCTAATGCAGCTCTTAGAATGTCATCAAAGCAGCAAACCTAATGATATAATCAATGAGGTCATCATTTCCATGTTTAATAACATTTGAAAACTTGCTAAAATTACTTAGGGAGATGAGACCAAAGGCACTCTTGCTTTACAGGTTTTTAAATAATAAAGTGTCTGCTAACACATTTTGTTTAGTTCTGTCAAACTTAAATTTTCTGTAAAAGTATAACTACATTACAATGCATGCATCTTACAATACAAAATTGCTGTTGCTACCGACATTACAGGGCTCTGTGAAGTATTCATTCTCAGATTATTCATTTAAGCCAGGTGAGGGTTACAGAGATGCCACAGCGTCTACTGGCACTCAGTAGGTGCAAGACAAAACAACTAATGTAGGTGGGATATCAACCCATCCCAGGATATGTACTCTCTCCCTCTCATGTATGCATGCATGCATATACACACACACACACACACACACACACACACACACACTCACTTACTTGCTCACCTATGGTATGCCCACCTACAGGCATTAGGGAGGATAATCGTTTCATACGCAGCACAGCACGCCTTTGGGATGGGAGTGATACAACAGCATGACCCCCACACAGACACAGGGACGATGTACAGACTCCAGACACAAGGCACTCAGCTGAAAACCAAACCAGAAAGCTAAACAATGTGAGACAGCAACAATAACTGCAATACTACAGTAGTGCCCTGTCTCTCTGAAGCACCGGCTACATAATTCTATCTTACTGTAATCATTTATAAAACAAATGTATGTATTTTATATGGAGCTTCTCTCTGGACCTCCTCTGAAAAGGGACCTTTGTGCCCAGTCAGTCTATCCTTTCAAGAAGGCCCTGCAGAGCCTATGGGACATAATATTATGATCTGCTATCCCGACATGAAAATTAGAAATAGCAGCCAATTGAACTCTGACTGTGGAAGAAGAGGAGCCTGCATGAAAAATCTCTGCTAAGAAGTCCAGGACTGCCTGAACAGGGGCAGTAAAAGGATCAATATTTTGGGCCTTAGCCCAATAAGAGAAACGTTCCATTTGCTTGTATAAATCCTCCTGGTAGAGGATTTTAGCGAAGCTACTATGATGTCTCTAACTGGGTTAGAGATCAACGGAAGCCTGGCTAAGGAAGGAAGTGGAGCAACCATGCTGTGAGGTTGAGAGAAGGGATTGACCGGTGCAGCTGACCCGATTGGTGAATCAGAAGGTCTGGCACTGGGTCCAGATGCCACGGCTGCACCAAAAGGTGATGATGGAGGAACGGGAACCAAACTTGTCGAGGCCAGTAAGGGGCAATGAGAATCAATTTGGCTCTCAAAATGGTAGCTTTCTGGATCACCTGAGGGATCAGAGGAAATGGTGGGAAGGAATAAAGAAGTCCCTGGGGCCAATCCTGGGTCAGAGCGTCTCTGGGGGGATGGCCTGATAGAGGGAAGAGGCTGAAGAAGTCTGGACATTTGCTGTTTTGGGGAGTAGCAAAAAGATCGCAACATGGGCGACCCATTCCAGAAAAATCTCTTCCGCTATAGATTGCTTGAGAGACCACTCGTGAGGCATGAGGATAGCTCTGCTCAATCTGTCCGCTATAATGTTGGTTTTCCCAGGGATATGCGTTGCTACCAGAAACCGATGAGAGGAGATCGCCCATTGCCATAGTCTGAGCGCTTCTCGACACAAGGGTTAGGACTTGGTTCCGCCCTGTTTGTTGATATACCAAACTACAGACATGTTGTCTGTGTGGACTGCAATTGTCCCTACGGGAAGAAAGTCGTTGAGGGCTTGCAACGTTAAAAGCACTGCTCTCATCTCCAGGACATTTATGTGCAGATGGTACTCGAGCGGCTGCCACGTCCCATGAACCATCCTGCCCTGATAATGACCCCCACCCGATCAGGGAGGCATCCGTGGTGACAGTGGCTATCGGGATGGGGTACAAAGTACCTGCCTTGGTGAACCTGAGACGATGTGATCCACCAAGCAAGATGCTCTTTGCATGTCTGTGTCACCAGAATCTGGTGACGCATTGCAAGTTGCTGGTATGACCACTGTGCGAACAGCATCCACTGAAGAAGGCGCATGTAGAATCGAGCCAGGGAAGAAGAGTAATGGCCGCAGCCATGAGACCTAATACCTTTAGAACCATTCTGGCCTGTATTTTCTTGCTGGCCAGAATGATCCTGACATGAGTCTGAATGTCTGAAACTCTTTGTTCTGTAAGGGTAGCTGACATCCGAACAGTGTTTAAGTTTGCGCCTATGAAGGTAATAGAGTGGCAGGCGATAAGGATGACTTTTCAAAGTTGATTGAGATGCCCAAATGAGAACAAAGGTCTATTGTGTAATCCCTGGCTTGTATAAGCTGATGCCTGGTGGTGGCTGACAGGAGCCAGTCGTCGAGATCTGGAAACACCTGGAATCCTTGGCGTCTCAGGTGAGCCGTGACCACTGCCATGCATTTGGTGAACACTCTGGGGGCTGTAGTGAGACCAAAGGGCAGGGCTCTGAACTGGAAATGACTGGACCCCAGCCGAAGCGGAGAAATCTCCTGGGCGCCTGTGAATTTTGATGTGATAGTACGCATCCTGAAGATCTATTGAGCACATCCAGTTGTCCTTCTGTAAGAAGGGCAGAATTGACTGAAGAGTGACCATTCGGAATCTTGTCTTCCTGACAGACTTGTTGAGTCTGCTGAGATCAATATTGGTCTCCAGTCTCCCGTCTTTTGGGGACCAAAAGAACCTTGAGTAGATTCCGGCTCTGAATGGTCTATTGTAACTGGCTGAATGGCTCTTTTTTGCAGTAGTTTTTCGATTTCTGACTCTGCAATCTCCCTTAGACCGGGTGGTACATCTGGAAGGGAACTTGAGGGGAAGGACTTTCCACGAAAGGAATTATGTAACCCTTGGATATGATCGACTGTACCCATCTGTCTTGAGTGAGGGAATGCCAGGCTTCTGGGTACAGTGATAATCTTCCCGACTGCCTCCAAGGAGGGACAGCCGGGCAACACCTCAGGGATGCTGAAAGGGCTTGTCAGAGAGAGGCTCCCTGTTTCCCTGGTTCTTCGGACGCCCTCTGCCTCTAGAGCGGCGTCTGTTGTTGTTACCCCTCTGCCTCTAGGGGTAAACTGACCACGTGAATCCGGCGTGACTCCTTGGGATTCACGGAACCACATCTTCCGCCCTTCTGTCCTTTGGGATAAGGTCTAGAAGGGGTGGAAAAACGGACTCCAACAGCAGAAAGAGTCTTGCCGTCCTGCTCGCACCTGGTCAAGGTTTCCTTCACCTGAGGGCCAAACAAAGCTGACCCATCAAAGGGAGAATTTGTGAAGGACGCCTTAAAGGGATTCGCAAAATCACATAGCCGCATCCAGGCTTGGCGTCTAAGAGCCACACCTGTACCTGCGGCTCTACTCGCTCCATCCGCAGCATAAGATATTAGCCGCATGGAGGAGTTTGCAATGGAATTGAGGGTTCCTAGCTGCGAAGCAATTTTTTCTTGAGCCCCTGCAGCTGTAGGATCCTGAACTACTTCTCCCAGCTCCTTTAGGATATCTCTCTGGAGTCTGGTGAAGTGACATAGGTAATTCAGCGAACGCATAGCAAAGGTCGCTGAGGAAAACATCCACTTACCGTACCTATCCATGGTCCTAGAGTCCTTATTAGGAGGATGGACGGGCACGGAAGGATCTGCAAGTTCCTTTTTGGTGCGCGCAGCCACCACCATGGCATCAGCGGGGACACCCTTAGTAAGGAATTGTTTGTCACTCGGGGCAGTGATGAATTTTGAAGGCCTCCTAGGGACTGGCTCTACAGAGTCAGGAGCTGCCCACGCCTTGGGTGCAATAACCTGCATAAGGGGTCGAAAGGCGGAGACACCCAGGAGGTGGAGGGCCGAGATCCAAACGCCTCCAGGTATACTGACTCATCCTCAGAGGGATTGTTGGTGGGCCAGTTTCCCCTCTGTTTCAGAGTTCTAGGATGTCTGAGAAGGAGACATCCTCAGAGGGGATCTAGGGATCCCTCTGTCTCATCAAAGTCAGTATCCGAAGTGACAGACTCGGGGAGTCTACATGCTTCCTCTTACAAGTCCTCTTCCTAGGAGGATCTCCCGAAACATCAGGAGAATCCTCGGAAGAGGGGGAAATTCCCAATGGGGAAACCTGAGGTGGAGGATCTCTGGGTCCTGTAGCAAGAGAAGTGGCAGAGATGTCAACAGGTACTATAGAGGGAGGAGCTACGGGAACAGACTGCTGACTGATACCAGTGGCCAGTACACTCTTCATCACCTCGAATGCTCCCCTCCCAGGCAGGTCCGAGAGAACCCGCTCCGAAGAGCTAGGAACTCCAGGGCCCACCGAAAGGGAAGTCTCCGAGGCAGATGTCGGAGCCGAGCTCACCAAGGCCGAGGCTCCAAGGGGAAGAGCGGGTTCGGACAAGGGTCCGATGCCACTCACCCCCTCGGAGGAGACCATGGAAGCCCGACCACCGAATCCCTCTAAGGAAGGTCTCGAAGAGGAGATAAGAGTAGAGGCTGAAGGAACAGAAGGGGGTATCCGTCCTCCAGCCGTAGCAGTAACCATTCCTGAAGACTCCAACTCCAAGCTCTGGGGTAGAGTTGAAGGAGGAACTGTAACGGGGTGTGGACCAACAGTCGTCTGTTGAGACGGACTGTATAACATTTGGGCCAGTACCTGTGACTTAAGTAATCTACTGACCACTCTCTCTAGGTCATGATCTGACAACCTGGACGACCTTGAAGATCGGCTCCGATGGCTCCGTTCCGATAGAAGAGGTGAAGCCGGAGCCGAAAGTATCGGCTCCAAGGAAGGAGACCTCGACCTCTTCCTGGAATGAGCCATCGGAGCCGATACTGTAGATCCTGTCGGAGCCGACCTCTCGGAGCCGACAGGAAGCCTCGATGTATCGGCTCCAGCCGGAGCCGACACAGCCACCAAAGTAACGGTGTCGGAGCCGATCGGAGCCGACACCGATGCCTGTGCCACATGGGTGTCGGAGCCGATCGGAGCCGACATCGAAGTGGTCAATACAGATTCGGCACCGATAGCCATCGGTGCCGAAGGCTTTGTCAAGCCAGAATCGGCTCCAGCCGGCGATCTCGACTCAGTACCAGTCGGAGCCGAGGCCGCAGGCTTAGATACAGAAGCCTGGGCCTTGGAAGATTTTGCTGATTTTGGTGGAGCCGACTTAGCCGGAGAGCCCTCCGGCAAGAAGGCCCCTAAGTATCAGCTTATTACGTCTCCTGCAGGACTCTCTGGCTGAAGGAATGACAAATAGCACAGGAGTCCTGCAGGTGAAGAGGGCCCAGACAATACAGGCAAGAAGTGTGACCGTCTGTCAGAGACATCTTCTGACAGCACGAGTCACACTTCTTAAAACCTGAGACCCTCTCCTTTGACATGGTGCTGAAAAACACACACACACACACCAGTCAAAATTAACTTAAATAAATACCAAAAGGTATTCTATAAAACCAACACACACACCCTAACAGGGGGGGGATGGGATAGGGAAAAGTTTGACTAACAAAATTAAGGGAGATAGGGATTTCCTGTCAGAAAAACTACAAATTAAACTTAAAACTATCAATAAAGGTTTTTTTTAACTAAAAGGGGCTTAAATCTCACAAAAGTGAATAACTTACCAGGAGCTGGTAAAAAGAAGACCTCCTAAGCGAAGCGGCAAACGAGATCTGGGTACTTACCGCCTTGCATCATGGGATATGGGGCTGCCTCGAGCTGGTAAAAGTGACTCTCGAGCTTAGCAAGTGCCGAGTCGGAGCCGAGGGATCGGCTCCGAACCCATCAAGCAAGAATGAAGGCGAGATTGACAACTTAACATCAGTACTTACGTATTATCGCAACCAGATTTTCGCCGTTGCGGTAATACGCTTGTTGGCTCAAAAAAACGGATTGTGGGAATAAAATAAGGTTGAATGTGATGTTTTCTGTTGGGAACAACCTTGTTTGTCCCAAATTCATAACCTAAATGTTCGCGTAAATGTGAATCTTGCTTTGCATACTTCAACATTGGTTGCACTGCCGTCACACTGAAAATGTATCAAGGATGCCTGGGAAATGTTTCTTTGTACTGCTGGAGTACTGCGAGTAGGAGTATTACAACACTGACTGTACATTTGTACGAGAATAACACATGTGGAGCAGCACAGTTTTTTGGGTAAATGAGCTTTTATTTAAAAAAAATATATACAAAATAATAAGTAAAACGGAATAACAGATTAAACAATTAAAAAAGAGGCAAATGTCTTGTATGACGGCGGCTAAACTGAATATGACATGTGGTGTTGTGTTAGGTTGTAGTATGATAAATATGTATGTAGTATTTGACAGCACCGGATTTAATTTTTTTGGGATACTAGTTAGTCTTGCAATGTTTTCTGGATGTTTTGTATAGCATTTGACAGCAGCGGATTTATTTTTTTGGAGAGTAGTTACTCTTGCAATGCTTTCTGGAGGTTTAGGATAGTATACTTGTGGATGTCTTCCGGATGCTGTGAGCAGCATATTTGTGGATGTATTCTGGATGATTTAGGAAGGATACTTGTGGATGGCTCAGTCGCTGGGTTACAGTTTTTGGTAGTATGGGGAGAAATTGTCTGCAAAATGTCAAAGTTTCACTTTAACAACATTTACCGGCTCGCGGCTTTAGATATGGAACGTGTGTTACATAACTGCTATAGGAAAATGCATTTCCAGTGACATGATGTTGGGGAAACGGCATAGCTTGAAACAAGCACTCATTTCTTACATGTTATACTGTCTTTCCTACCTAAACAATGATTTTTAATAAAGTTAACATTGTCAGTGTGATTCTGTATATATTTATAATTACATTCACACATCGGGAAGCAAGCGGTATTAAAACAAAAATCTGGTTGCAATAATACGCAAGTACCAAAGAAACATATTGAAAGGATTTGTACACTGTCACACATCTGTTTAGTAGTGTGTGGGATTAATGCATGCAAACTACAGCTTATGCAACTTTTAGGGGTAGTAGAACTCGGCAATGAAGCCCACAATTCTTCCACAATTTTTGTCAAATATTTCAACATTTTTGCTAACATCATTTAAAACTGTTCAGAGACCCTGACATAGGCTGTGAATTCTGGAGTGAAAGGAGACGGAAGATAAATCTACTGTTATAGCAAGTACCTCTCACAACTATACTTTAGATATCACTTTATATTACCTTACTATTGTGTTAAACACTGAATAATGTACACTTGGGCCATGGTTACAGCCAAAACAGGTCCAGTTTAGATATGTACTTTCAGATATTATTACACCAGATCAATAGAATGTGCCTTTTGTGTGTGCGAGTGCTGGGGGGGGGGGGGGGGGGGGCGTGTAAACACTTTCAACCCATGTGCACAATCTCTTTAGTAACTGAGCTCTCTGACTGAAAACACTGAGCTAATGCAGCTCTTAGAATGTCATCAAAGCAGCAAACCTAATGATATAATCAATGAGGTCATCATTTCCATGTTTAATAACATTTGAAAACTTGCTAAAATTACTTAAGGAGATGAGACCAAAGGCACACTTGCTTTACAGGTTTTTAAATAATAAAGTGTCTGCTAACACATTTTGTTTAGTTCTGTCAAACTTAAATTTTCTGTAAAAGTATAACTACATTACAATGCATGCATCTTACAATACAAAATTGCTGTTGCTACCGACATTACAGGGCTCTGTGAAGTATTAATTCTCGGATTATTCATTTAAGCCAGGTGAGGGTTACAGAGATGCCACAGCGTCTACTGGCACTCAGTGGGTGCAAGACAAAACAACTAATGTAGGTGGGATATCAACCCATCCCAGGATATGTACTCTCTCCCTCTCATGTATGCATGCATACACACACACACACACACACACACACACACACACACACACACACACACACACACACACACTCACTTACTTGCTCACCTATGGTATGCCCACCTACAGGCATTAGGGAGGATAATCGTTTCATACGCAGCACAGCACGCCTTTGGGATGGGAGTGATACAACAGCATGACCCCCACACAGACACAGGGACGATGTACAGACTCCAGACACAAGGCACTCAGCTGAAAACCAAACCAGAAAGCTAAACAATGTGAGACAGCAACAATAACTGCAATACTACAGTAGTGCCCTGTCTCTCTGAAATACCGGCTACATAATTCTATCTTACTGTAATCATTTATAAAACAAATGTATGTATTTTATATGGAGCTTCTCTCTGGACCTCCTCTGAAAAGGGACCTTTGTGCCCAGTCAGTCTATCCTGGTAAACAAATACTAATAAATAAAAATAAAAATAAATAATGTTGCATCTACAATGCATTTCTGATTGTTAATGACTGTATTCTGTGAGTTACAAGGATCTTTTGGATTGGTTCACTTCAACTAACAGGTAAATAAAATACAACATGTTTGTACTAGTAATTACAGAGTCCGGACTCTCACTTCAGGTATTTCTGACAGTACAGAGTATACAAGCTTTGGCAGTACAGAACTGAGCATACGTTGTGAGACTGTAGCTCGGCTGATGGTCCTAAATGATTGCTTCCGTCCTGATCAGCGTGTGAAACATTTGCTTGACAATGAAGAGATACTGTTAGTGCATGCTTATACTACTAGATAAGAAATGCATCAGTCACACAGCTTCAGCCATGAGATAAAAAAAATTGTAGTTGGACTCAGTACTGACAATTCTTAAAGTGTACCACACTTTGATAGTGAATTGCGGCCATCTGGTGAATTAAGTGCATGAATACATCTTGCAATAGTCCATTCTTATTTATCTGAGACATTTGTTACATAAAAGCTTTATAAACTTTTTATCAAACCCATGGCTCAATGTTTCTTTTACTGACATCACCTTAGGGATATTCCATAGCCTTTAATGGGCATGTCTTGACACCTGCACAATATACTTCCATGAAAGAGCATTGATGCATCTCACATTTTCCTGAGTTGATGACACTGAGGTTTAAGATCATCATTAATTTTCAGTGGCATCAGCAACTAGAAAACAAATGTTATGAGGGATAATTTTAAGTGAAGAAGCAACTGAAAATGTTCACTGAACTGGCAAAAATGCTACCTGTACTTTATACACCACATATAGTGGTGCAAACGGTAAGTCGCTTAAGTATGACAGTACACTTTAAACAGAATAATTCAAGGGCATGATGGCTCATTTTTACACTTTAAACTGTGATCATAACCTGTTTACAGACCAAATAACTTGAAGGAGAATTCTAAATAAGCAGTTTCCCCACACTCAATGTCATGCTTTTCTGTTTATCTACCTGGTCATTTTATGAGACAAAACAACATGGCATTGGAGTATCAACCCTATAAAAATAAAGCCAACTCTGCATTCAGGGAAACTGACAGATCATTATATCAATTTTTTACATGGCGCTCCAATGGGTATTCTAACTTTTATTTTTACCAGGCAGGCTATACTCTCTGCAAAACAAAATTTATTTGCTGGGATGTCAGGGCAACAAGCCTACAATTTACTGGTCATAAAATGAAAGCAAAAACATAAATAAAATAAATTGCTTTAAATTTGAATAGTTCTCAGTCCAGAGGTGGTACACATATGGTATATGTATTGGTAACCTTACTCCAAAGCCCATTCTGTTTACAGCAGATGACGGACTGTAGTTTTGAAACATTGTTTCCGTATTTCAAAGCACTTCCTTGCATATGGGGGCAAAGAGTGCTGCGCTTATTTATTATACCCAGAAGGTCGCCAAATCTTGGAAAAGCTATAATTTTAGATGTTCTGCAAACTCCACTTCATTGGTTGATCCCAGTAAAATGGCTTTTGATAAACTGGTCATTAACTAGCCTACCAAAAACCATTTGATATCGGTGCACACCCCACCTCACTGCAGATGAACAGCTCACTCTTAGAACCAAGGGCAGCAGCTACCAGAATCTGGTAACTACAGAAAGATTAAAAGGACAATTTAAACATCACTGCACACATCTGCAGACACCTGCCAAAATAATTAGCCAAGATACCAGTCAATCTAAATTTTGTGACTTTGTACATGCAAACGGGTATGTCCAACCATCATACAAAGTACTGAACTTCTAAGTGTTGTTCCTGTGTGTGTGTATACACACACACACACACACACACACACACACACACACACACACGAGTGGTGTTGATATTTACCTAAAGCAGAGGTAGTGAAATAAAGGCCTGACAGGGCAATTTTTCAAATTCATACTCCTACCATTGCCAGGGTGAGACTTTACATATACAAATTCTGAGTGTTCGAATGTGGATCCCTCTGCTATGATTATCGATGGCTGCTATGATTCAGAAATGTGAGAGGATGAAAGGTATGTTTTAAGAGTTAATGCTGACTTTAAAAGTCATATTCCACTAAAATAAAATTGTATCTACACTAAGGTCTATGATTTAACTACTTCAGAGCTTACAGCTACTGTTGTTGTTGTTGTGTCTTTCGGCTTTTCTCGGTTAGGGGTCGCCACAGCGGAACTCCGGTCCGCTAATGATTGGCAGTAGATTTTTACGTGCCGAGTTGCCGGCCCTGACGCACAACCTTCAACAAAGGTACACCCATTCACGCATGTCTCCACACAGAAGACGTCTTACCATGAGGCGACAACGCTACCGCAACACCACCACCGCAGTGTCTCAGAGCTTACAGCTACTACTGATTGCAATTTATTTAGTCAGTGTGTATTTGGCTCTATATGCTGTGGTGACTTAACAGCCTGCTGTGTGTGTATTTGCAACTCTGAAAAGGAAGAAAACTAAAAGGATTCTGTTGCTGGCTAACTTCAGTCCCCCTTTTCTTTATCCATGTCCTGCAGGGTACAGACAACAGTGCTCCTCCTTTGGCATCTCACATTCTTATTGGATGCTGCTCTGTGGCTTGGAAATCAATGGTCAGTAGCCCCCCCCCCCCACACACACACACACAACAAAATTAAAGGCTGCTAAAAAGGAAAGGTACATAAATCACGTGACGTGCTCTTTCATATTTAAAGTCTGCTAAACTGAGCAAGTGTTGTCTCAGGAAGCATACATTATTTTTAACTATTAAACTGCAATAAAGCTACCCACAGTGCTCTCTGTGGATTATCTGTCTGTCACGCAGTGCCTGCACATCTCCTTACTGCTGAAGTGGTGATTATCATTCAGATACGCCATGTCTTCATTGCTGTCACACACGACAAATTGGCTCTTTGCCTGTCTTTACAACCTCAGGCTACTCTCAAACTGCTCAGTCTGGAGCAGGGTGTACATCCGCAGACAGACTGGTTTATGCTACTCGGCAGTGGCTGGGCCTACTGTACAGCACAGGTGCCCCACTCCCACCCCCAAATTCATTTCATTAATACATCACATAATTAATGCCATAATCTATCAACTATAACAGGACTGCAACTCTTCAATCTAACATCACAATCCACTTGTCATTACAGAGTTTTGCCAATATATTCACATTATATTCCAATACACCTATTCAAAATAATCCCGGAGCAACTATATGCATGCATACAACAAAGTAAACCTGGTAAACTTACCCCATAAAATAAATGTGTCTACTAAACTGGCTCCACCGTTATTGTTCACTGCAAACAAATACCACCCATACTAACCTGCATATCTGGCTCCTAGGAGTGACTGGAAAAAATGTAGGAGCTACAAACACTGTTAGGTTAATGATACTGAAAGTAGTGCTGCCTGCACCACTAAACACAATATAACTGTTAACGCAAATTACCTCAGTACATACCCACAGTTCCTTGTTGACAGATGCAAAACTCCAGCCATCACCAGTATCATAAATGCCACACATCTCAGATGCTGGTTCCAGTGGACTAATTCAGCAACTTGGACATCACCTGGACAACTACTATTATGTATGAAATTATTAAACTCTCTCTGCCTTAATGGAATATACACAAATCTGCATGCAGCTTCCCATTACTGAAATAAATCTAATTTCAGGTGACTCACAGCACAGCCCATGGCTCCCAGACCCCATTAGTCCAACAATACACCTAAATCTGAGGAAACCCCCAACAGCAGCTCTAAGCACTATAACAAGTATAAAAAATAAGCCGGCCACATTCACCAGTCTGGGTTATTCAGAGTAACACTGCCATTACAAGAATCATCAACACCTAACTAAAAACGAATGCCTCTCACAATACCAAGCCAATCAATACGCACACTCATGATCATAACACCAGCTAGGTAGAATAATGCTGTTAATAATTAAAAAAAAAAAGAAATAATGACAGAAAAGAAAAAGGGTCATTACCTAAAACAAGTCGATACCTCTTCCACACCCTGATCTGAGCATTAGCACAAACATACAAAACTATACGTGGCAGTGATTTACATACCAAACCCATCTATAGTGAAACTAATGGAACAGTGTCCTCACAATACATACAAACACTGATCTATAAATAAAGCAATAATTAAGGGAGACTCTTACCCTAAACTGACAGGACCCTTCCAATAAAGGCTAACCTGAACTATCTCCTACTAAACCTAACACAAATACTCAAACCCACAGATGCTCCACTATTAAAAACATAATTATTGCAAACATAATTCCATGCTTGACATTTTAGCAATAAAAATTTAACTCATTATTCAAATATCCAAATGTACATTAATGGCCGTCAGAAACCATAAGCCAGTCTCACCAGTACTTTGACCAGTGGGGACTACCTTTTAGTCCATAAAGAAAACATGCCTAGCAGTGATACAAAACTGGGACTGGGGTGATGGGTACACTGACAAAAATCCAATCATCATCATTCGCTCTCACTGGAAACACAAGCATTCACAAATCAGAAGGCACAGCAAGCATGGATGGCTAACAAACAGACACCACAATTTACATCACCTAGAATGACCTTAAAATAAACTAAGAGAATTCCAGATAACTCTGCACAATCACTTTCATTTTGAGCCAACAAAAGCTCAATTACAGCTCTCACAAATCCTTCTGGAAGTCACTAAAGGTTCTGATGGAGGAAAATAGGTAAAATAACTAAGCAATGTACCCTCATTCTGAAGCAAACAATAGATGACTTTGTAATGCATCTCTAATCATCTGGAAAGACACCACTGCAAACACAACTCTAAATAAATACATTTTCACCATAAATAGTGACTTACTAGCACTCACTTTCCACTACTGGGCAATAGGAAAAGCTCCTTAAAATACTGATGCATGAAAAAAAACTGTTCACATACACCTAATGTTAATTATTTTAAATGTGACAGGCCCAGTAATTTTAAACCAATTTATCCACATTTTCAGCCTCATCCTAACTACTGGAATCACTATGCACGGTTTTATTTTCAGCCTCATCCTAACTACTGGAATCGCTATGCACAGTTTTAGAAACGACCAAATAACACCAGTACCTGATGCAAAAACTCCATCAGCAGCAAATGAACAGCACCCATCCATCACTGCTGGGTTGATCCGAGTTCTGTCACAACACTGTGAACAGTTGGTGCCATCCACAGGGACTGCCATACTGCAGTTATCTGCCAATCAGCAAAAAAAAAAAAAAATATATATATATATATATATATATATATATATATCTGTCCTCTCTATCCTTCTCCTGTTTCTACTATCCTATCAACTCTCCCTCAAATGAACTTAAGCCACTGTACTCCTAGTGATGGGCAAAGCCTCAACGTGGAAGATCTCTCAGATCAAGTTGTGTGAGTTGTTTGAAGGGGGGGCATCATCCTGTCAAACATCAGGGCCTCTGTCCCTCACCAGCTGTCAACTGAAGGTATTTTGCATTAAGGCCTTGACTCCTCCCCACTGGTGATAAAGGGGGCACTTTTGTCACAGCAAGGATTATATACACCCTATCTGTATGTGCATGCTCTTCCACATGTAGACAAGGGGAACCATCAGTGGCTTGAGTGATCATGCCCATGTCCTCCACTAACTGCCCCCTGCTCCAGACATACCACTGTCTACCAGTAGAGATGAGGTCATGCTGGAACAGGGAGTGGGAATGTTTGGCTGGGGACCTCTGTCCCCCTCTTGGTTAGGCACACTCATCCTTTCTGCCCGAACCATCAAGCACCTGAGCTGCTATTTGAAGAGTCCCAGTCAGGCATTTATCCCTCTTATCCCTCTACGGCACCATCATACTCTTAGTCAAAACAAATTATTAGAAAAAAAATCCGTTAAAACAGCTTCAGAAGCATGTAAATGAGTATGATCATCTATTTGATGAATGATATGGCTTTTTTCAAGGCCTCAGTAACATGACTACCATCTGTCAAGTTACTACCATGCTTAAGCTGTACTACTGACCCGCTAATCTCCAGCTCTACAAAACTCATAATGTAACAGAAGTAGCTATAAACTCAAGTATGTCCTCCCTGTTAAATCATTCGGTTCTGATAAAAATAACAGAAAACACACTATTGAAATTTATGAAACTACCCAACAATCGTGAACGCCACTGTACAACATTAAATAAGTCTAACTGGTCACCGATCGCCAAGTGGGCAGACCTCCTCTGATCTAAAAGCTGCATTTCAAAGGTACTCTTTACCCCTTCCTTAATAATCTGAAGTACAAAAACAGCATATTCACTAAAACCATCCACATAAGACAACTTTCTCCTACTGCAATGGCTCTTTAAATCAGATACATGTGAAAAGGCCTTACAAAAAATTGCACCTGCTGCAAGAAATGTCCTCTATATGACATAAGAAACAGAAAATGTTTGTTTGTCTTTC
Source organism: Protopterus annectens (assembly GCF_019279795.1). NCBI lineage: Eukaryota > Metazoa > Chordata > Ceratodontiformes > Protopteridae > Protopterus > Protopterus annectens. The sequence continues at coordinate 1,059,116,974 of NC_056725.1, read as the reverse complement.
GGCTTTTTCCCGGTAAGGGGTCGCCACAGCGGAACTCCGGTCCACTAATGAGTGGCAATAGATTTTTTTTTTTTACAAAACGCCAAGGTTCCAGCTCGACACCCAACCTTCAACGAAGGCACGCCCATTTACGCACGCATGTCTTTCGAACGTTACCCAACCACGGGGAGGACATGCAGACTCCACACAGAAGGCACTCCCAAGCCAAGCTGAGAATCGAACGGGAGAACCTCTTGCTGTGAGGTAACAACGCTACCACTGTACCACCATGGCAGACAAGAAACAGAAAATAATAATTTTGAGAAAATACTGTTTGAGCACCTCAGGGAAATCAACATATATAACTGCTTTCAAGACACCAGACACACAGTCAAGTATCTACTTGCAGATATCTAAGCCAATTTACGCATTGTGAACACATTTGTCTATGAAACCCCACTGCATTCAAAATAATTACTGGACAAACAAGCTAACTCCCTCCTCACCTGCATCACTTCTGCTTTGACCCTCTGTTCTAAACAGCTGTTTCCCCTCTCATATTTACTGTGCAAATTAATTCACATTTATTTTTCTACTGTTAATAATATTTACATATTGTTTCAATTGTATATGGGATTATTTACCTTCTGTGGCTACTCTGTGTTTGTCAGTTTGCTCTGTTTTATTTTTTGTGACATGCTGTGCCTGCAAATGGTCTTTTGTGATCAGCGTACTATTCTAGTAAAGTAACTAAAATACATAAATAAATACATAAATTTAAATATGTGTAGTACATCTACTGGTTACATAAAGAGTAATACATATGTAATTCCAATGTGAACTAATGGAGTCTCCCTTTAAGTTTACTCTCCAATATAAACTCACATCTACACATCTATCTGCACAATTGTTACACAATTCACAAACTACAGAATCGGTCTTAGCCTTTTACTTTGGATTGTGGTTTAAAAGGGTCTGTTGTTTAGTCCGGTTACATAAACATAATATTCCCAAAACCTTTGTAATACGGTTGCAGACTTAAAAAATTAGGACACTTTAGATATTAATGTTACTTATTGACTATGTAAGCCCCCTAATCACATTTTTAGGGGAGACTTGGAAGGACTGCCTGGTTTACTGATTCACACAGACTCATATTCTGTGCAGGTGGGATGGAACAAATCCACAGCAACATGATGATGCTCAGCATTACCCCTCTATTACACTGTCCGTTACATATGCAGATGAATACATTTGTGAAGAAGGAAATCCCATCACCTTCAAAATAATTACTTTTGTTGGTTCTTTTACTATTCCAACTGATGAACAAAGTCAGATTATGTTAAATCTATGTGCAGACCATACCTCTCATCTGTCCCTGATTTTGACTGAAAATTTAGTTCTGTCCTTCTTAATCCCCAAAACTGATGACTTCTGGAGAAAAGTTGGTGAATTACAATTAATAAATAAAGATAATAATTAAAGTTATAGATCATAGGAAATTACTAGGCTATTGGCCCTGAAACCTTTATAAGCCTAGCCAAGAGTTTAGCCTATGTTTAGACAATTCAGCACCCAAAGCCCCTGTTCAGCAGGGACACAGGTGGAATCCCAGGGGTGTATTTTCTGTTTCCCATCCAGTTATCCAGGTTGTGCTTAAAAAGGGATAATGAGGTACTCTGCTTAACATGGAGAGGGAGACTATTCCATAGACGGGGAGTCTCTGGAACACAAATCTGTCCCTCCAACAAGTCATATTGATGTCACAGACCAGGTTGAGGTCACGTGTTGGTTACTCGAGTGGAGATTAACTAGCTGATATGCAGCAGTCCCATCAAGGCAGGGTCTGAGATTGCTATGTATGCCAGACTGTCACCTCTGAGGAGTCTGCATGAAACTGAATAGAGGGATAGGGATTTTAGCCTATCTGTGTAGGGTAGATGTTTGAGGCCCTGGATTCTCCTGGTGAGGAACTTCTGTGGTCTCTCCAGTTGCTGCATGTGCTTTATGAGGTACATCCCGAAGGGGACGTTGTACTCAATAATTGGCCTTATAAAAGAAGAATACAGGGATGTTATGACGATGGTCAAAAGTTAGGTTGCTATCAACCTGGGTGCCCAAATCCCTCATGACTGACTGCGTCCTTAGGACATTGTTACTAATGTGATAACATGTGGGGACATCACTCTCCCCAAAAGGGATTATGATGCATTTTTTGGCATTTAGCTTGAGAACATGTTTCTGGCACCAGTCATTCGTTTGGGTGAGACCCTCTTGGCGGATGTCCACATCACTTCAGGAATTGATGACCACTCCCAGCTTACTGCCATCTGGAAACTTCGTCAGCCATAGCCCACTGGCTTTGACCTGCACCTCAGAGAAGTATATACTAACTAACAGAGGCCCCAAGACCAATCCCTGGGGTATGCCACTTGTTACAGGTCTACCGCTCGAGGTGGCTTTCCCTGTTTTGATTTGGTGGGTTCTATCAGTGAGCCAGTTTGCTACCCATCTGGTAGCATATGGATTGATACCTAGTTGAGAGAGTTTATCTATTATGCCTGAGTGGGAATAGTGTCAGAGGCTTTGGCCAGGTCAAGGCAGGAGGTGTGCACAGTTTTCCCCTCATCATTGGCCTTGGTGATGGTCTCAAAGCCGTCGACCAGATTTAAAAGACATGGCCTCCCCTTGCCAAGGTCAAACTGTGTGGGTTGAGTGTTTGGAGGTTGCCAATGTCCCAGTTAATGAGGTCCATAATAATCTGTTCCGCAGCCTTGCAGATCAGGCTAGTTAGACTAATGGGTCTATAATTTCCTGGATCAGTGGACACTCCACCTTTGTGTAAAGGGAAAGGGTGACGGTGGCTGTCCCCACTTGGCTGGGACAAAGCCAGTACTCAGGCCTTGGTTGAAAAGGGTGCCTAATGGTGCTGCAAGTTCATACCCGAGTTCATATAGGATGCAGCCTGGGATGTTATCAGGTCCCATGGAGGCTGTATTATTTGCCTTTGAGATGGCAGTGATGACATGTTCTCTAGAGATAAGGGGTGGGAGCAGGCACTGATGGGGGGGCAGAGGGGTGAAGTTTTCGCTGAATCTGTCAGCCAGTAGGTTGGCTATATCTACAGCATTTGTGTATATGGTGTACTAACCACCAGTTCAGAACAGAACTGGGTGCTTCCTTTGATATTCTGGACTGCTTTTACTTCAGAAAATGTATATTAATTCACATTCTTTTATTCTGTCAATGACAAAAGTTAAAAACAGTACTACTATTTTAAAAGTGCCCCTGATTATGACAGATTATTTCTGGATTTGTCCCTAATTATTTGAGAGCTATGTAGCAGACAGAGCAATCTTTTCAAATGAAGTCCTAGTTTCTTCTACATTACTGAAGTCAAACACCCAAGAATTTACCAGCAGACTTTGTGAGCGCATTAACAATAACCTTAGTTCATCATTGTTGCATTTACTACCTTCCAACTAAAACTTCTTAATTCGTCAGCAGTTTTCAACCAACTGCTCAAACGTCACCGTCCTGCTTCCGCAGTCCACTACACCCTCTAGGTTGTTCCTTCACCAAATCATTCACCTTCCATATCCTCTATCATTGCACTCACACACTCTGTGATCTGAGATTTAGTGGTTCCATTAGTAGTCTGCCTGCATTTTGGCTTAGTCCTTCTTTCTCCTGTATTATACAGTCCTTAGTGCCATCAAATACACTAAATTTGGCACTTAACTCTCCCTTTCATCCATTTTAACCATTGTTTCACTATCAACATTTAGTAGTTTTACTCGCAGATATCAAAACTGGCACTATTTCTCTGTGCCCATCTGTTACCTATCCCTATTAGACAGAAATGAAACAGGTAAACTTCCTACTGCAATGAACAGCAACAGAGTTTACTCAAGGTTCTGACCACATTTTCCCTAATTACTACAAATGCCAGTCTGAACTGCACGTGCAGAACAGCTGCAGAATCAGGAGGATTTATTCTAGCAACACAAATGCAATTAGATAAAGAATTTTTTTTTTTATTAATTTGGTAACAGGCAAGCCAGCTAGGTACAAGTACCTAAAAACAACCCAGGAGCAGGGACTAGTTAAATGAGCTGTTCAGTCATAGTTTACAAATGGAAACTGAAAGACTCAAACCTAGGACTACAGGATAGAGTTTGTCAGCAGCTCACAGCCTTAATACCTTTGAACCACCACAGCAAATAAAAAGACAAATAAGAAAGCTAGCAAGTATACAGAAGCCAGGAATTCCGTGATCAGGACAGTATGACTTGTTTTGTTTTTTAATAAAATCATCAGATTACATGAAAACATTTTATGCTAATCGCTGAAAATAATGAAAGCTTTTTTTTAACATGCAGTAGTGATAGAGGATTAATCAACATTATCCATAAATCTGATTATCTGTTAAAGAAAACAAATGATTAGATGAAAGATAACGCATGACACACAGGCCAGAATATAATGTAGGCCAGGAATGAAAAGAATGAGAAATGAAAGAGGTGTTTTGAGTTATTGCACAGGTCCTACTTAACCAGCAGGTGGCAGTAGCTACATTTTCTTTTCTCCAATCCATTAGAGACCTCAGGTACACTGTGTAGTAGCTGTGCTTGTCAATGGAAACATACATTTGAGATTATGGACTGCTGAAATACAAGCAGTAGTTTTCCAAGTTGTTTGTAATATCAGATTTTTGGTTATTAAAACATTGTTAGCAAATATGTAATTTTAACTGACACGCTATTAAAGATCATAACTTAAGTTACCTGCAAACTACCAAATTTATTTCTTTGTAAGCTGCATTTTATGATCGGAAATGTTTAGCTTATGCAAATTTCTCTAACATAAAATGTGTTACCCTCCACATGATGTAGACATTTGTCCTTTACTAAAATTACAATGGAAACTTTGAAAAGTTGACTAAGAATCACTAGTGTAATTCCAAAAAATGTTTAAGGATACCATTTTATAATTCTAAGGGAAGTAAGGAAATTGTACATTAAATCGATACTCTGATCTAGGGCTAAAAGACAAGTACATCACTCAATTACCATGACTACTAAAGTAATATAAAGAATCTCTTCTGATTGGAGAATATAAGCAAATGATTATTTGCACTTACTTGGTTATCTTGGGATGTTCAGAGAAATCTTACCCAAGACCTTATCACCTACATGTTTTTCTTTGCTGCCATATATCCACCTTTGAAAATAAATCTTATGAACTGAATTCTCAAAGGCACAGAAGTCTACTGATCTCCCTAAACAAAGTGCAGTACCTTAGATTAAATCTGAAGTATGACAGAAGGTGTTTCTTGTGTTGCAGCAAAATTCTGGAGTGACCTACAAGCTAACTTATGGACATAAATCAGCCAAAATTTCTTCCAGATTAAACTAAAAGTAACTCCTATTAGACAGGTCAGTATAGTCATATGTTGAATCGCAAGGTGATACATAAATATTAAGATTCAGAAGAGTTTTTAGGGTTTGCAGGTAAAGAATTATGTACTTGTATTTTACTAAATTTCCTTTGAGAGTGCTCCCAGTGTGCTCCATCTGAAAGTACTGTGTGAATCCATCTTTGCTCTTAGTGACCGTCCCTCACAGGAGTCAGTGGTGAGGACACTGTCTCCTTGACTGCTGGCCTGGAGTAAGGACCCGTCCCATACAAATAAAAATAAATATGACAGAATTTAACAGCCCATTATCTAAATGGAATAATGCCCTTCAGTGTGGGCATTAGAGGGGGAAATAATGGCCCTTCTAGCGATGGACAGGCTTCTCTACCTGAGATATTGGAATGATTGTCACTGACGATTTTGCTGGTGCTTTAACTTTGGACAAAATCAGTTGTTTGTATCAAAATTGCTTGAACTCACTTGAACACTGGTGCTTTTAAAAAATAAATAATTTTTGGACTCTATTAAAAATGTCTTTCAACTTCTTTTCCACCTGGATCTGTGCCTCTGAACCCCCTGTTCAACATATACTCAGTCCTGGGCATGCTGAACCCCAGAGAAGGTGACCATACACTTCTGATGGTAGTTGTCTAAGTCACAGTTTGCCATAAAATATGCATTAATGGAGAATTTGTCTCACATAAATGTTTGTAAAGATGTCATTTATCTGATGCTTATATGTATCCTTTCTGGTCAGAAGTACTCCTTCCAACTACTGAACCCTGTTGGATGACTTTATAGCTGTAATACAAGTAAGCTGAACACCAGCATCTGAATGAAAAACAAATTAATGAAAAAAAAGTCAAAATTAGAGACACATTTCCAATAGTGATAGAAGAGGTAAAAAAAAAAGGCAATAATGGTAGATTTGTGGTAGTAAGGGATTATTGGCAAGGGAAGAGGATTACACTGGTGTGTATTTAAATTCCACCAAAAACTGCTGTTATGGAGCTTAAGAACTTTTTGGGAGAAATAATTAGCTTTCGGCAGGGAATATTGCTACTAGTCGGAAACTGAACTTGATTTGCAATAGTGATTATGTACCAGTGGGGCCAAGAAGGGAAAATATAACAAAAGAGAGTAGACTTGAGAAAACATTTATGAAAATATTTGGTATGAAACATGTGAATTCAGTAGCAGGAGCTCGACAGAATTTACACATTATTCCCCAAGGTACAACTGGGCTAGAATAACAGAAATTATATTTCACAGGAACATGTATATTTAATTTAAAACTTCAACACACAACCAATAGTAAATTCAGACAATGAACCAACAAAAAATAAGACAAAAATACAGGGTAATAAAGTAAAAGTGAGACTCTGGTGCTTTCCCTCCTGTTAAAAAGAAAGGAATCGGCAGTGAAAATTATTTGAGAGTTATTAGGGAAGACAGACATTTCTTCATAAGTTATAGCTAGTGAGTGTGATAAAATGAAAATGGAGTTTAAAAACAGGGTTGAAATAATAGAGAAAGATGGTTAAGAAGTAAAAAGGAATTATTTACATTGGCCGTCAAAGTTTAAAGTATTGCAGAAAAAGGGAAATCTCTTGGAACAAGAAAAGGCACACATGCAAAGTGCTAAAAAGAAAACAGAGTATCTGGATAATGTACATGAGTTTAGAAAGATTGCTGTTAAGCAACTATTTTTTGATAACTTCAGAGCACAAACACTTTTAGCACAATGAGTTGTGCAGAAAGTAGAAAGAGTTGTTGTCAAACTTAGAGAGCCTATAACAAGAAAAATAACCAGAGATCCTGTACAGGTTTCGGAGATAGTTTAGAAATTTTATGAAAGTTTGTTTAAAGCAGAGAACTGTGGAAATCAAGAAAAAGCACAGATGGAAATATTTATGGACGACTTATTTATGACAAAGTTAGAGGTAGATGAGGCTCAACAATTAAAAGTTAAGAAAGGAGGGAGAAAAATAAAATGGTAATGTGTAATCAAGCTGCAGGAAAGTCCCCAGGAACAGATGGCAATCCCTTGGATGTTTGGAAGTTAGGAGGGAAGAAAGTGATAGTAATGCATTTCGGCTTTTCCCGGTTAGGAGTCGCCACAGCAGAACTCCGGTCCGCTAATGATTGGCAGTGGATTTTTATGGTGCCGAGTTGCCAGCCCAATGCCCAACCTTCAAAGAAGGCACACCCATTAACGCAAGCACCTACCTGCAGGTCTTCAAACGTCACTCGACCACGGAAAGGACATGCAGACTCCACACAGAAGGTGCTCAGGCCGAGAATCAAACAGGAGAACCTCTTGCTGTGAGGCGACAATGCTAACCGCTATACTCATAAAGCAGCAGAAAGCATTTCAAGAACTAACCAAGAAGAGAATGGAGAAAGAAGATTTTGTCAAATAGGGATGATGGCAAGTAGGGGTACAGAAAACTGGCAAGAGACGACTGGAATTTACCGAGGAAACTGGCAAAGAAACCAAAGTATTGGGAGCAAATAACTGGACTGAGAATGGTAATAGAGAGGGATAAGGCCAAAGGTGATGTTTGGACTGCAGACTAGAGACTAACAGTGACTGAATGATATCAGTACAGTACAGCAGAGTACAGGCAAAGAGAAAGGGATGGGAGAATCCTTAGTGAAAAACCTGCTCTGGTGAGATTTTTAGTGGAATCGAGAAAGAAGCTGCTGTTTAAAAGGGGATAAATAGTAGGGCATATAAAATATTGCATAACAACTATAAGAATCAGTCGGAAGATGTTATAAAAGATTGGGAAGAGATACAGGAAAAGCAATTTACAAGACAGCAATAGGAGGACATAAGCATGCCTCTCAACCTCTTAGTGCAATAAATTTGAAGATGGAGGTTGGCATAATGGTTAAGGTGTTTACCTTACAGACACAAAGTAGAGGGTTTAATTCTTATGTGGGGTAATTGGCTAGGCTTAAAATGTCCCACAACGGCAGTTAGTCTAGTATTAATCTATAAACAAAGTCTAAAACAATGGCGGGACAAAGGCCCAAAAGCAGGGACAGATTTTAAATATTGCTCTTATAAACTTAACATGTTAGCATGCAATTTCTGAATAATATGAAGTCTGAAACTCAAATGTATGACAATACTTAGTGCCGTCAATCATCGTTGATTTGCAAGAAAAAGAAAAATTTTATAAAGAATGGACCAAAAATATGAGGCAAAAATCCTGACATTCTGCGAAAATCTGAACAGTTGAGCGGTACTCTTCCGAGTATGCAACAAAGTCCAGAAGGTTTAGGCTCTTTGCTTGAAAATGTTTGCATAGGCATTTTTATGCCACAAGTATACAACAAAATAATTTTTCCTCAGGTAGACCGCAAATGTTGAAGGTGTGACGGGGAAGAACGAGGTAACTGAGAACATGTATTGTGGGAGTAAAATGTGTTGGCATATTTTGTAAATTCCCTACAGAGCATGCTATCAAAAATACCCGGTGAGCAAATGGCTGTAACTAAGGATATGATTTTTTTTTTTTTACCTGGAACACAGGTTCAGAATTATCTAGACATTGTTAAGAACTTACTAAGTTTAATTATGTTGTTTGCCAAAAAAGCAACTACTAGAAAAATGATGTCAAAGTCTACATCAACTGTAATTGAAATATGGATTATAAAAGAGATCAAAGAACTGGAAAAGGGAAGGAGCAAATTACACAGAAGTAAATAGAAATTGTGGGAATTATGTTTTGGAGGAGAAGTGAAGTTTAAGGGAAGGTAGGAATTTATGTAACGCTGGACTGATGATAATTACGAAGACAAGATAAGTGGTGTATAATGTATGTAAATGAAAAGAAATGTTAGTTTGGTTTGTTTTCTTTTCTGCTAATGCATATTTGTCTTTGTCTTAAATGATAATTTAATAAAGATGTTTAAAAAATGGAGAACAATCGGAGAAGATTATAAATTAAAATTACAAGAATCCTTTTCAACTAATTTATCACATAAAATTCCAGATGCAAACATTTTGCAACTGGACTGACTTGAGAGTAATAAATCAACACAGAACTGTCACAACATCAAGACCAGAATATCTGAAAATGTAAAAAGAACGTTTCAAAACACAGCTGTGTGTGTGTGTGTGTGTGTGTGTGTGTGTGTGTGTGTGGAGAGGCTGCAATTTCCACATCACCTAATCACCAGCACCATCTTACTTTTACTGTAGTTTCTCTAAGGTCACAGCAAGAACCACAGTCAACACATTTAGATTTACAGGAACATTTACCCATAACATGCTTTCTATATGCTCACTATACCTCAATGTAGTCATATGCTGCTCCACATTTTCACATCATAATTGCAGGTAAACCCATTCACCCCTATAACAGCACACTTTAACCAAAGCACGCAATCATGAATGGAACATAGTCGACTGTGATACTTATACGACATAACATTCACTTTTTTAAGTAGTGTTTGCACAAATAAAATTCCACAAATCGTTCCTTATAAATTTGTTTTACCACCATCCAAATACCGTCACAAACTGAAGGAGACACTACTTCTATCTATGAGATTAACATTAACAGGATTAGTGGGGAAAAGAGACGACTCTCGGGAGCATTAAGCACTATACAAATAAATATACTAGAGGATTATAATTTTCAGATTATTGCACTAACAATTACCACTCAACTGTGTAAGGCAATATTTTCCTGTGAGTAATTATGCTGATTTATGAAGTCCAAACATTGCATTTGTCTTAAATTTTTAAACTTGAGATATGTTTTCGCTCACTTTATTTAAAAGTAATCTTTATGCCCACTTCTTTAACCGCTTTAGTTATAAATGTAGGTTGTAAGTCTTGGATATGATGCTCTATAAAATCTGCTTAATCATTTCTCAGACCAAACCTTTGCCATTCAAGTTTTTCTTAACAAAAAGATGTTCTTTCTTTGTCTGTCAAAGGATATGAAATTCAGATTATATATAAAGTTCTTACTTTATCAGCAGTCATGCTAAAAATTAAGTGTTTCTCCAAAACAAGTGCCTGTGAGGAGGTTGTTGCCTTCTATACATAAAATAATTTAACAGATTTCCCCACTGCAAATCAAGGTTTGCAAATTCTGTGGTCAGAAATTAGTTACAGGGAAGAAATGAATGTTCCTTTGGACATCAGATGTACCTTTTTACAAAGACCAGTTTCCTAATGGATCAAGCCTATGTGCAAGATGAATGTGTTCCCAGTTCAGTGTTACATAGGTAAACAATACCATTGTAGCATACAGGTTTCTAATGGGATGTTTGCCGTTGTTCATACAATTCAGGAGTTGGAAGGAGCACCTCTCTCTCTCTCTATATATATATATATATATATATATATATATATATATATATATATATATATATATATATATATATATATATAAATATATAGCCATATATACATACACACATCCATTTATTGTGTGCCTGTCAGCTGACCAGTCCTACACTATGCTTACATTACAAGACTTATGTCCTTCCACTGGTTATTTCAGGACTGAAAGAGGTGCTCTGCCTAGCACAGATACAAGGCAGGGGTCATGGAAGGGAGTTGTACTGGATGGTAGTCAGTTCTGCAGTTAGCAGGCATCAGCATGCTACTCTGTCAGACAATTAATAAAGGCAGGAGAACATAAAAGCATGGAGTAAAATATTGCAAGCTGGGGGGGGGGGGGGGGGGGGGCATATGATTTGCGTTATTCATCTTTATTCCCAGTTTGAATTTAGCTATAGTTTTTCATGACGTAATGAAAGATGGATATTGCTGCTTTATTTTTATTAGGTTATGCAACGTTCTACTTTCTTCTTTTGTATGAAATCTATGCCACATTTGATTCTCATATCTCCTATTCAGACAGATTAACTTCTAGCATGTACTAATGTGGTACACTTACAGCCAACCCCCAACCCACTATCACAATATTTTGGTCACTGCCTAATGCAACATTTAAAGTCGGACTCCCTTCTTTCTTCCCCTTTTCCAATACTTCAAGGTTTCCTTAGTTTGTGGTTCACATACAAGCAACTTGTATCTGCAGTGTTGTTACAGACTTTTGTATCACACCTAGGCAATGATTCCCACACATGTCTTTTCACAGAACCATCGTACCTGCCCAAACATGGTATTAAGAAGGTCCACCTGATCAGTTTCATTATTAACATTAATACTAGTTACACATTTCATTCAACAATTGACTGACCAGCCCATTATACCAGCATCCATTCATTTAGTCATGCACCTTCAAGGTAAGCAACAAGTTAACATGATGACACACAGTATTTTCCACTATGCATGCATGCTACTCAATTTCAGAAGTCTAAACCTCAAAATACATGCACTTGAGGCACTCCTCAGTATGGAGAAAATCGATATATGTGCAGTAACAGAAACCTGGTTTAAGGCTCCAGAGAGCACCCCAGCACTACCAGGCTATAACTCATACCATACAGTTCGGCCACAAAACCTGGACCAAAATACAAAAGGTGGGGGAGTATCCATATTCATCATGGGTACCCACACCTCCAGGTTAGTGGCACAGCACGATGCTTCAGAGATCATCCATGTGCAACTAACAACAGGCAAAACTGCTATTCAAATTATAGCTTGCTACAGATCACCCACCATGTCCCAGGACCCCCACTCTGCATTCCTGGAAACATAAAGGTCCTACCAAACACCCTGATATTTGGTGATTTCAATTACCCAAACATTAACTGGGAGAACTACTCAAGCACCAACTCCCTTGCCCAACATTTCCTAGAATTTATAAACTCAAATGCCCTGGATCAACTGGTCAACACACCCACCAGAGGTGACAACATATTGGATCTGGTCATCACCAAGATGGGCGACCGGTTTTCCACACTGGAAGTCAACCCCTCATTGGTTAGATTTGACCATAAACTAATCACTCTGGATATCCACATTCTGCCACCACCCCGGTCAAAGAAACCACCGTGAAAAACTTTTCAAAAGTAAACTTCACATTACTTAAAACCAAGGTGGGATGTTTCAAAGCCTCCATGCTAAAGGATAATGCTATCCAAGCTGCAAAATCCTTTACTAATGCACTCTACGGGCACCGACAAGAATGCATGGATCATGCTACCCCAAACAAAACTAAGACTCACTCCTCCAAGAAAAGGAAACCAGTCTGCTGGACCCCTGCCATAAACAAGCTATACAATAGAAGGAGGAAACTGGTGCAGAAAAGAGTAAAATCCGAAGAAGGAAAGACATCCCTGATTAGTATCAGCAGGAAACTACGATCCTTCATAAAATCATCCAAGGCTAGCTTCAAAAGAAAAATTGCCATGGACTCCAAAGATAACCACAAGGCATTCTTTAGCTATGTCAAGAATCTAAGTGGCAATTCTCAGATCTGCTTGGAGTTACTGCAGAATGGCACAAAATACACTGAACCGACCGATATAGCCAACATCCTGGCAGACAGGTTCAGTGCAAACTTCACCCCCCCTCTCACCCCCAAAAGGGCCCATAACTATACCAGAAGAATATAATGCCCCTGAAATCACAGACACTCAGGTTAAAACAGCCCTCTCCAAAGCCAAAAACACAGCATCAATGGGACTGGATGGTGTCCCAGGCTGCGTCCTACATGAGCTCAAAGATGAACTAACCCCTCACCTAAACACACTGTTTAAACTCAGCCTCTCCACAGGCTATGTGCCCACAGAATGGCGCACAGCAATGGTTATTCCACTCCACAAAGGTGGAGCCACAACGGACCCTGGAAACTATCGCCCTATAAGCCTGACTAGCTTGGTCTGCAAAGCTATGGAGTGCATCATCATGGATCTCATTAACAGAGACATTGGGAACCTCCAAACACTGGACCCTACCCAGTTCCACTTTGTTAAGGGCGGATCATGCCTCCTAAACCTGGTGGACTTCTTTGAGACAGTTATCAAGGCTATAGAAAAGGGTAAGGTGGTACACACAGCTTACCTAGACCTTGCAAAGGCCTTCAACACCATTCCCCACTCAGGTATTATATACAAGCTCACCAGCCTAAACATAAACCCCTACATCATGAGATGGGTTGCCAACTGGCTCACGGACAGAACCCACATGGTAAGAGTTGCGGGAGATAGGTCCGACTCTAAACTGGTTACAAGTGGCATTCCCCAGGGCTCAGTCCTAGGACCCCTCCTGTTCGGCATATACTTCTCAGAGGTACAGGCAAGCACAGGAGGACTATGGCTGAGCAAGTTCGCAGACGACTGCAAACTAGGGGCTATAATTGACTCTCCGGCTGACACAGACATCCTCCAAAAGGGTCTCACTGAGACAGATACCTGGTGTCAAAACCATGGCCTCAAGCTAAATGCCAAAAAGTGCACAGTCATCCCCTTTGGAAAAAACAAAGTACCCCCAAACTATCACATAGGTGGTAGCCCCCTAAATATGGAAGACATAATAAGAGATCTGGGGACCCAAGTAGATAGTAACCTCTCCTTTGATAATCACATTGCCAAAGTGGTTAGAAAATCCTTCTATGTGGCCCACCTAATCACAAAAGGGTTTGCATCCAGATCGAAAGAGGTCATTGGGCCCCTCTACGCATCACTCATCAGACCTATCATAGAGTACAATGCCCCATTTGGGATGTACCTTACAAGACACCTGCAACAACTGGAAAAACCACAGAAGTACCTCACCAAGAGGATCACTGGCCTCAAGCAGATACCCTATGCAGCTCGACTGAAGAAACTCCAGCTGTACTCATTTGCATATGGCGTACTCAGAGGTGATCTCTGCTTGACATACAAGGCCATGTACAACCCAGAATTGATGGACATGCTCCACCTAAAGAAAACCATATCCCCTCGAACTGCACGCTCCAGGGATCTAAACCTCACCACAACAATAAATAGGACATGCTGGAGGGATAGATTCCTGTCCCAGAGACTTCCTATGCTCTGGAACAAGATTCCAATCTACATTAGGCAGAGCTCCTCACTAACCCTCTTCAAGAGAAAGCTTGACGAGTGGATGGGAAACAAAGTTTACCCCAGGGATCACTTCAATGATTCTGCTGGACAGAGGCACAGGGAACTAATCTAAGGGGGCGGCAAAAGCCAAGACATTCCGGCTAGGCTTATACATGCCTTCGGGCAGATAGCCTAGCACCCATCTATGAACCTATGCTGGGCATAATCAATTATAATACACACCAAAGTGACATAATCTCTAAACTTTTACAGTGAATGAAAAAAAATTATAGCACGATAACTAAAAAAATTACATTAAACTAGCATATAGTATATTGCCCACACACAAAAAAAGTTGTCTTTTCATAAGTTAAGCTTATTTTAGCATTTTTGTTTATTTTATTTATTATTTCCATTTGTTAACTGGGGAAGTCTGACTTGGCACAAAAAAGCTTATTTTCAGTGAAGGTCTGGGGAGAAAATCTCCACAGAGTACAGTATTGTAACTGTTCAGTATTCATATCAGATAAATAGTGTTTACAGTTCAATTTTCATTTTGAATACAAGTTGAGTAATTAATAAGAGGTAGGTATTATGAAAAGGGATAAGAAAATACAAATTAATTGAAGCAAGACGTACAATAAAAAAAAATGAGACCAAAATATTGAATCTAAGTTGATTGCCATGGGAAGTAAAGTAGAAGTAGACAACTGAAAGGAGGAAGAAGGTGTATTAGTGTGGGAATAAGTTGAGTGAGGGTTAAGAGGTGATTAAGGTAAGAGAAGAGCAAGAAAAATAACTGTGTGTATGCTAACATACACAGTGCAAACATGACTCGCATTTTAAATTGCTGATATTTAAACTTGGCTATCATCTTTTTCATTGCAGGACAACTCATCACTCAAACTGCTCATTTACTTATTCACATGGACAAAGGAAGACAGTTAATGTATTAGCCGCAACTCAGCAAGTTACTGAAGACGCTTAATGACTAGGATCCAATCAAGCACTGGTTTGCAATAGTAACTTCCAAAGTTACATACATGGGTGGATAACAAGGTCAGCTTTATAATTTTGTGAACCCTTTTGCAAAAATAACAGAACTATGAGGCAGGTTTGCCTTAGGTGAACTAGGGCCCTAAGTACAGGGCTCCATAATGCCTCCCACCCACCCAGTGCTCCCACTACCGGATACCTTCTGGCCCCCCCATCCTGGCCTATCCACACCATCCAAATTAATGTATCCTTTCCTTTCACACAGTTTGTCATACTCTTCAGTTTTTTCCCCAGCATTCTTTCATTAAGAACATTATAACTATGCAAGACTACACTCTAACTGTGGAGAAAATAACTGCTTTAAGCTGGAGGTTTGAAGCCATATGCTCAGAGGTGAATTTGAGAGTTTTTTTTTTTTTTTTAAAACAATTTTACATATAAAAATGCCCTGAAAAAATGATTAAGGAAAGAAATTCAAGGTTACCCTTGCAACTTTGCTATTTTTCTTTGCTATTTTTCTGTATCCTTTCAACAAACCATAATTGACCAAAAGTACACTATAATTAGTTCATATGTAATTACTAGGCTAATGACACTTAAGGCCTTTTTAAGCATAACCCTGCTTTCTAAATGTATTTGCCAGGTTTTGATAACACTCTTTTTATTGGGGGTATAGCTTGGGTACAGGTAATTAAGCATTTACAACCTTCTTCTTTAACTGGCGGCAGACCAGGGTAAATTTAAGATTCCATATCCACTGATTCAAGGTGCGCTTGGTGCAGGAGGAACTCTGCTTCACATGGATGGGAAGCCTTTTGCAGAGAAGGGTCAGTCTCTGACACACACACACACACACACACACACACACACACACACACACACACACACACACACACACACACACACACACCTGTCTCACCAACATGTCTTATTTATGTTGCAGATGAGGTTTAGATCCCCACAGTGGGTTTTCTAATGCTGTTTGTTTTGCAGATGTGCACAGTGGCTGGATCAGAGGACGATTTGTAGGCCAGACATAGACTGCACCTCTGTAGTCTGTAGGAGATCAAGTGCAAGGATATGTCTTTGAGGTGACAGGCTTAGGACATGGTGTCTACACCATCTATTTTTTTTTTTGAGGAACCTCTGTGGCTGCTCCAGCTATTGTATATACCTGGTTAGGCACATAATGCTGTGGGCACTGTACTCAATGACTGGTCTAATGAGGTCCACGTACAACATAACAATGGCATCTTTAAACCTACATGCAATGCGCGTGCTTATAAATTACGTAATGCAGAATTATTTTCATACTACAGCAGACACATGAAGGTTAAAGGCCAAACATGCATTCCCAAATCTGTGACCACATGGTCAATCCTTAAGGGTGTATTATCAATGCAGTCAATTCCAGGCGTGGAGTCAAGTTTTAGATTGTGACACTTGCACAGGACTTCTTGGAACATGTGTGCATTTTTGGGGAATTATGTGACTACACCTAGTTTACAATCATCTGTGAACTTGGTCAGTCAGAGACTTTGACATGGATGTCAAAAAAAGGAGGAGATCCATCACTGGCCCTGGGGGACTCCACTAGTGGCTGGCCTTTTTGTGAAGACAGGACACAAAAAGTCAGGAAAGGTGAGTCTATCTGTGAGCCAGTTGACTATTCAACAGGTGATGCATTTATACCCAATTCCGTTAGCCTGTATACAATAGCTGAGTGGGGTATTATGTCGACTGCTTTGGCCTGGTAGAGGTATACACTGCTTTGTCCTTGTCCACTGCTTTGGTGAAATTCTCGAAGTCATTCACCAGGCTGAGCAGACATGACCTGGCCTTGACAAAACCATACTGGGTTGGATCCAATGTCTGGAGGTTTTCTATGACATTTGTTATCACATCCACAATTATTCTTTCCATGACTGTATATATGAGGCTATTCAGGTTTACTGGTTGGTAGTTTCCTAGGTCTGTAGATGGCCCGCCCTTGTGTAGATGGATAACAGCTGCAGTCATCCATTTGTTCCTGTTTGGAGGCTATGACTGAATCATGCTTCTAGTGGCCCCAATAGGTCATATTACATGCTATTGAGGAGGCATCCTGGAATAATGTCAGGTCCCACTGATGCAGTGTTTTTGGCTTGGGAGAGTGTGCTGAGGACCTGTTCAAAAGTGATAGACGTGGGAGCATTTTTGAGAGGTACCTGGGGGAGAATGTGCGGTAAAATTGTAACTGAAATTATTAGCCAGTAGATTTGCTATATCCTCCAGCTCAGTATAGGTGTCTAAATTTACAATTATCTTGATACATTATTATGTGTTGCCTTTGTAGTTTCAGACATAGCCGAAGAATGCCTTGGAGTTGTCCTCAGCATGTGAGGCTACTTTTACCTCAAATTTGGCTTTGGTAGACTTAATTAGTCAACTGAATTGTTTATTTAGTTTGATGAGGGAGTTCTTACCTTGCTGGGCATTGCATTTCTTATTTTCTACCATGATTTTCATCCTATACAACCTCCTGCTGATATCAGGATTTCACCAGGGTGGATTTTTTTTTTTTTTGAGATTTTGTCCCATGCTTATTTTGGGTAGGTAACACTACCTCTATGCAGCTGTATAAATGATTGTAAAAGTTTTTTTGAATGACTACATACAGACAGTGGTGCTCCCTGGGTTTGGAGGGGCTTGAAATTTTGCCAGGTTATCAGTTAAAAATAGGAAGTTTGTCTTAGAATAATGCCTAAAAATTCCAAGATTACCTGGTGTCTCAAGTTTAATTTTTATTTTCAAGGAGTCAGCTTTATGGTCCAACACCCGTCCATAATTACATTAAACCGGGGTCTGTGCCCTATAAGCTCCCAGAAGCCATGGGTATTCTAGATGTTCTAAGGTGCATTTAAAAGCTTTTTCCCAACCTTTGGATTCAATGACGGCTTGAACAAACATTATGAATAAGAATGAAATTCAATCTTATTAAAAAAAAACAAACAAAAAAATAGTAAGTTGCATCAAAATCTTAATGCTCAAAGCTGACAAAACAACAGTTCACAATAAACCAAAAAGACAAATGCTTTTAAGGATAAAATAATACCTGGGAGATGTACCTGTCTTTCCTCAATAAATGTATAAAAATAAAGTACAATAAAATAAATAATTTAAAAAAGATTGTCACCTTCTATGTATACCCCTTTGGTGTCAGATTGGGATGAAAATGAAGGCACAAATAGCCACATAAATATTACAAGCTGATGCTGTCATATGTACATACACAGCATGCTTCCTCACCCCTACTTCTCAAAAGGCAGCCGCTGTCTGTGAACCCCTCTGATGTCAGACAGGGATGAAACTGAAAATTAAATAGAACATAACATATTTTAATCTACTGCTGCCAGACATACAAGTATAACAACATCATGCTTCCTTACCCTCTGACAAAAGATAGCCACCTATATAAGGTCTGATGTCTGACTGTGAGGAAAGTGAAGAAAATAATGATCACAGTAATATTTCCAACTCGTTACTCCTAGACAATTCACCGTTCCTTTTACAAGCTACAGCAACACCATGTGCATACCCCTGAAGTTTATGACAAAAGCTTACTGACCACACTACCCCCAGCCCAGCACAAGATATACAGTGGCCTATGCACACATCCGTGGTTTGGAAGGAAAATTTAAGCAATAATGGTACTACCCTCCCGTAAGTACAGCGGCCGGCTGTACATACCTCTGAGGAGGTTACTATTATTCTAGGTGGCATCCAGGGCAGAAGCTACAGCTAAACCGGTGTCAAAATCCAGTTATACAGCCTTGGAGAGTGGATGACACCAGGCTCCCAGAAGTTCTGAAGGTCTAGATGATATATGATGCATTTTAACTCTTATTTTTTAAATGATGATTGTTTAACTGAGCAAATGTCAAGAGGTTCAGTTGTTTTCTTCCAGACAGGATCCACCAACTAGTTATAGCCACTTCTGCATGCAATTCAGAGATCTGATTATGATAAATGAGGATGGTCATGTAAAGTATTTCACCGTTGTTCCACACAAACATTCACTACACATTAAAGTACTCCAAGTTGCTAAATACAAATCACACTAGTCCTGCAAAACACGAGGAGTAAACAACGGTAAACAATTAGTCAGTTTCCAACACAAAGAACCCCAGCAACTGTACACACTTTATGCACGGCAGATGTCAAGCTAAGTAGTCCATCTTATTTCACACAAATGCTAGTTACTGACTGCTTAAACTGAGCCAATGGCAAGAGGGTCAGTTACTTTCATCCAGGCAACCTCAATGTCCAGCCACTTCTCTACACCGTTCAGACAAATGACTGTGATAAAACAGCATGACTGTGTAATGTATTTCACCTTTGGTTCACACAAACAGTTTCCATGTTACTGTATTCAAAGCTGCTCCACACAAATCACAAAACCAGAAAAATGAGCAAACAGCAGTAGCAGCAGCTAGGCATGTTCCTCCACAGACAGTCCCAGCAATTACAAGTAAATTGTGCATATAAACTAAGCAAAATGTACCAGTAGAGTAAAGTAACATAAAAACCATACACATAAACGCTATGTCTCCACTAACTCACTTCCTCAGATGTAAATGAATACTGCATACACAAACACTTCACCTTTATATACATTTGTTAATTAAATAATTTGAATTAATTACATGTAATTAAAATCCTCGGCTGTTCCTGCTTAAAAATCATCCCTTTTCCATACTAACTTTTTTCTATGTGCTTGTTTAAAAACATACTTTATTTCTAATCCATGTTATGTCTTCCTTTTCTACTAAATTATTCATTCCCTTTTCTAAATCATAACTTAACATGAACCATTTAATAAAAACTTTCTTTTGAAACTTTGTAAGTAAAACATTTAAAATACATTGTCATTTTAATTTCATGAATTTAACTACATCTTGGTTCCCTCTAGAGGGCAAATAACTTAATTACATCAAATGCTGTTTGAAATGCTTACACTTACACATTTTTAACTTCATTAGAGCTGATGATAAACCACTTATTCAAAAAAACTGTAAATAAATAAATATGAAATTTACTACACATTAATACATTTTGTAACTGTTTGTACATATAATGTATGATCTTTTAATGTGTGTTTCACCTATAAATTTTACAATTCCTTATCATAGTTTAGCCGCCCTTATTTTTAGTATTGGGGCTAGGGACACATAATTATTCAGCCCTGGTGGACAACAACTCCTTATATTCAATAGTGTAACATCCTTGTCCACAACCTCCAACACAAAAAATGTAAAATCTGCCTCCTCACATTTCATTTTGTGTCTGTATAGAGCATTATTCATACATTTAGTTTTAATTTCATAGTTATGCTTAGTCTTCTTTCAGACTTCCCAACATAAAATGCTTCGCATTTTTTACATGTACTCAAATAAACTATTCCTATGGTTTGACAGTTGGCATAATGCTTACTTTGAATTAAAATGTCTTTGCTCTTTATGTACACAGTATCCTTAGTACATACATATGAGCATTGGGAGCACCTCCCACATTTAAAGGTGCCCTTTCTCCCATTAATCCTCCTGTTGTCCTTCATTTTCCCTTCAAAGAAATTCTTCATATTTTTTCCTTTTCTGTATGTACATTTAAAAGGGTATTTGAATAGAATGTCCAAATCCGATAATTCACTGAATTTTGCCCACTCCTCCTCCATCATCCTTCTAATAAATCCTGCCTGCCCACTATAATCTAGGACAAAATTATTATTTCCCTCAAAAATATCCTTCTTATATTCATTCTCACCCTTCTTTTCTTCATCTTTTCCCAAAATAGGCTGGTATTTATCCGTCCTTCCTCTTCTAACTTCATTTTCTATTTCCCCTATTAAACTATTCGGATAGCCTCTATCCATAAACATTTTATGTAATTTTCCACACTCTTCTACAAAGTCTAACTCTCTTGAAGACATTCTACTGCCTCTAACATACTGACCTTTAATTATACCCTTTTTGTGATGATGGGGATGTGCACTATCGTATGCTAGAAAAGAATTAGAATAATTTTCTTTTCTGTACACTTTAGAATAAAATTCACCTTCTCCTTTCCCCACAAAAATATCCAAATATTTTAAACTTTCTTCACTTTTCGAATAAGTAAATGAAAGAAAGTTGGTGGTTTGGGAAATATAATCAAAAAAGGACTTAAACTCTGCATCCGAACCAACCCATAGAATACAGATATCATCCAAAAATCGCTTGTACATTTTCCAGCACCTTCTATATTCGGAATTCAGTACAAACTTCTGTTCCCAGGCTGCCAAAATTATGTTTGCATATATAATCTGCTTGAAGAATTCTCCCTCAAAGTGCAAATAATTGCTTTTCAGTACCATGTCCATTAGTGTCAAAATTAAACAAAATTTGTTGTGTGAAAATTTCCCATAATTGTTCAATGCCTCCTCAAACCATTCTAACCCTTCTTTGTATGGGATGGATGAGAAAAGATCCACTATATCTAAAGTGATAAATTTTATGTTTTCTTCAAAAAATTCTTTCTTAATGTTCCGTAATAAATCCCATGAATCCTTGACAATTCCAACCCCTTCCTTCACAACTTCCTTTAGCTTACGATCTAACCATTTTGCCATAGGGGCTGTCACAGATCCTTCTGAAGACACTATCGGTCTCATGGGCGGATTCATCACGTTTTTGTGGACCTTGGGTACTCCAAATATATTTGGAACCTTAGGTTTTTCCACATGTAAGTATCTAAATGTACTCACATCTATTCTCCCTTCTAATAATAAATCATACAACTGAACATATACTTTCTTGTTAGCAATATTGATTTCATTTAGAGAGGATCTCATGTAACGCTCTTCGTTGTCTAATAATTCTAGCATTTTGGCCTCATAGGACACTTGATCCATAATTATTGTTCCCCCTACTTTGTCAGGTTTAAGTATTCTAAGTGAGGGGTCTCTAGATAGCTGTAACAATAGCTCATTCTCTTCCTTCGATAAATTATATCCCACCCATTTATTTGTAAGGGATTTCCTTATTTTCTTCTCCATCAATATTTCAAAGTTTTTTAGTTGTTGATTTAAAGGTGGATTATATAGACTTCTTTTCCTTAAATTCCCCTGCACGTTGTTATTTTCACTCTGTCCTTGGAACATTAACTCCAAATTTTTCTTCCTTGTAAACATTTTTAAGTCTATCAAAACTTTGTTGAGATCTGCCTTCCTATTAGGCACAAATTTCATGCCCTTTGTAAATAGTTGGAAAAATACTTCAGTTATTTCCAAACCACTATAGTTATAAATGCGATAATTCTCCATTTTCCATACTACCCCCTCATTCGTAATTTGTTTTATCATGTATGGAGGCCTACCACTCTCATTTTGACACACTACCATTGTCTGTAAGGCCTGCTCCTGTACTGGTACCTTTGATTTTGTACCCCCCCCCCTGAAAGTTTTTTTGAGGGTTCTTCTGATAATTATTTCTAATTCTTTCAGATCTCCTCAGGTCTAGAAATTCTTGTTCTTCACTATTTTCACCATTCTCTACCCTTTCTACATTTTCCTCATCATCCGTATATTCCTGGTTGTAAGCAATATTATATTTTTGTGGAAAAAAATCCCTGGGATTTGGATAATTGGTCTTTTCTTTGTATTCCACCATATCCCTATCCAGTTTTTTACATTTCCTCTCAAATATATTGTTCATACTTTTCTCTATATTTCTAAGTGTATTTTGGTATTTCATCTGGTTGTCTTCTACAGAAAAAAGTAAATCCTTGGTAATACATCCATTCACCTCTTCTATTCTTTTATTAAGTACTTCCATTTCCCTTATATTTTCTTTGATAATAGCTTTTAAAATTTCAAAACCACACATGTCAAAAATATTTAAAAGCTCAACATGAAATTCACTACCCACCCTTACCTAGTTCGGGTATTTGCATACCCTAAGTCCCTTGGGTACAATTTTCAGACTTAAACATTCATTTAAATAAGCATTTTCCAATTCTAAACTCTTAAATTTAAATAACATTTCATCAAACAGCCTCATATTATGTCTAAATGTAGAATTCACTTCTTTCACAGCCACTTTCTGTGCATTTTTAGTTTTAAAACTATATTTACGATTAAAAACATTTTCAAAGTCCACTTTGCGTTGATTGGGACATACAACGTTATCTCCGCTTGAATTACCTGCAGTCCTGTTACTCACTATTACTTCGCTGTAACTTTTAGAGGTAATTCCGTTGTTTTTTTGCCTCACCACTCTCAAGTCTCTCTCGTTCACTGTGGAAAGCGGAATAGCTTCCTCTTCCGTGTTCACCAAAAAAATAGATGGAATGCCCATATACATTTGCGCCGCTCCATTGGTTAAAATAACATCTTGAATCCTTTCACTTCAGTTAGAGCTGCTAATAACACCTCTTGTACCTTTCCCTTCTCTCCTGGGGAGAGCCTCCTGACTGTCGACTCCTTCCTGCCAACAGCTCCAAAAGCTGTGTCAATTGGTTGGAGAGCTTGTCAAGTTTGTCTGTGCTGTCTGTGCTACCCAATCCTGTCTCGCCCTCCGCAGATGCTGTAGAGCCCTCCTCCACCTCCATAACGAAACCAAACACAAATCAATGGAGGCTAGTACTTGAAAAGCATATAAATTGTGCATATCTCAGATGATCACGCAGGGGCTCAACAGATAATTAAGATCACACAATTGTCGGGATAGGGAAATAAGTCCTTTCCCTGACACTGTGTGATCTCAAAGTTAGTATATAGAATTAGCAGGGGGTGTTATAGGGAGAAGTTTTCTAAAAAAATTTTTTTTTGTGCGGCTGTAAGTTTTGCATGTGGAAAGATTGTTGCTCACCACATGCGTTTCAGAGTGTTGACATTTGCAAATACAATTTTTTCTAGTCAGCTTTAAGAAAGTCAATATTTGGGTGTTTGTTTACATTCAGTTCACCTATACATTTATACGAGATCATTTTCTGTCTAAAAGCCACTCATCATACCTCTCAACTCACCCTGGTTTCACCTTATATAATTGCAGGGCCCCTTGTAAAATGTCTGATTTCCAGTTAAATCACTGAGCACTCCAGTCAGTCAATAATGACAGACATTACAGTTTCATACTTATTGTTCAGAAAATGCATGTTGATGTGCAAAATCTGTTGTTCTAGTAACTTTTAAGTAAACTGCAGCAATATATGAAATGTGACCATGGTTTTAGCATTTTGTTTTGCCTTCCCCATTATTTTTTTTCTTTTGTCATTATCCTTCTGCACAGAACTTGATCACTATGCCACTCAAAATATCTAGTTGATCAATGCCAGCATCTTAAAAAAATAAAATAAATAAGTAATAAAATCCTTACTTTACACTATCAGCAGTGAATACTATGTCTTCTCTCATCAAGAGTGCATCACACCATGCATCATTCACATTATGCTTGAATGTTATGGGGTTTCTGCAGTAGTTCAAGCATAACATAATTTTACTGTTCATGACAACTGCACCCCCCCCCCCCCCACACACACACACACACAGGATATCTGCCTGCCATGCCACGGGCTCTTTACACAAAAAAATGGAATGTTTCACTCTTCTAAAAATAAATAATTGCAGCAAAGTACCCCTGAAAGAACGTCATCCTAGGCAGCTACCAAAGTTTGCTTATATGCAAGTCCAACTTTTGTCATGAGGGCCACATCAAAATTAATGGGAGTTCACAGCAGTAGGGAGTCAGTAACCACCACATCATTAACAGATTCAGGGGCATTGACAGCATTAATCTGCCAACATGACTAAAGCTGTTGATTCAACCTTTAACTGAGCTACTGACACACAAGTGACTACAAACTGAAATAAAGAATTTAAACCACTGAATGTATATTTAAAGCATAACCATACTATTCAAAGTGTAGTAGCTTGCCTTGATAGACATCCAGGGCTTCAGTAGCTGGATCAGTTGACAGCTAAAGAGGAGTTTTTACTAAGAAATCCATTTAGAGTGGGACTTCCAAGATGGCTGCACGATAAGTAACAGCTTAATTCTATCTCTCCCAGTGTGAAAACAGAAGCTCAGCAGAGAAGGCCAGTACACTTGTGTTTATGGGTACATTTCAGTAACTGTCTAGTAAGTGTACTACCTGGATACCAGGAAAAAAGAAATACAGAGGACCTGGAAAAAAATTATCTACAAAAAGTGGGAAAGAAACACTAACTGGGGAAAGTTCTGCAGCTGTTCATCAAAAAGCAATGCAACCTCCAGACATGAATTCCAGTAACCTACAGGAAGATACAAGACAACTGCACAGAGACCTGGTTAAAATAAATAAAACACCGATGGAGTATATCAACACAAAACAAAAGGCTGGAAAAAGTGTATCTTGTTGTTATGGAATAGTTTGAGACAGTTCCAGGTCTTTTCAGGATATACAATAAATGAAGATAAAACAAAGGCTATAGCAGTAAACTATGCACCCACAAGTGAATTGATTCAGCAATACCCATATTTATTGAGACACAAGATGAAGTATTTAGGTGTATGGACTAAAACAGATTTTATTAGGCAGCTAAGGGCATGTAGGGAGAGACTAAACAAAAGCTAATACAAAACTGAGAAGCTGGAAGCTTTTAATTATCACATCATCAAACATAAAAATTTGATAATAAAAATAATTATAACATCATCAAACATAAAACTAACTGTCCCTCTCCAACATCCACAATAAGCATCAGATCCAAAAAGAACTTTAACTCGGAACTATTCCAGACCTGGAATCTTCTCCCGGGCCTTAAATAAAATAAATAAATAAAATAAATAATTATGTATATGGAAGATACAAGCAGTGAGACTGTTTCTAGTCCCTTTAGTTTTACATACTGGTCCGGCATATTTTTATCAAAAAAGTGTGAAACTCGAACGACACCAGTAAAAAACTATTACTCCCTAAAGTGTTGTAGTCAGCAAAGCAGGCAACAAAACAAGTGTAAAGAATTTTTATTAAAAAGGAGCACAGAAATAGTTGAGTGCTTTCATCTTTTCCTGGACCTCATCAGAAGAATGCAGTTGTATAGATTTGTTGTGATATTTCTTAATGTACTTGTTTTTTTTTGGATGTTTATACATTTTAAAAACTTGAGTTTGGTTTCATTTTTTGTAAAATTTGGAAAAAAGTTTTTGGAATGGTTCTAAGTAACAACGTAAATTTTATAAGTGCTTTTTACATGTACTTGTAGAATTAGGTTTATTAATTAGTATTATTCAATTAGTTTGTCTTAATTTAACTGGAATTAGTATCACACTAAGTTCTATTTAAACAGGGTTTTTGTAACAGTTGTTAGTTCTGATGAAATCCAGGGACGGACGAAAGCTCTCAACTATTTCTGGGCTCCATTTTATTAAAAATTCTTTCCACTAGTTTTGTTGCCTGCTTTGCTGACTACGACACTTTTGGGAGTAACATATTTTTATCAACTAAAGAAGATAAAGAGTATAATTAATAAAGAGTTAAAGGAATTTATTGGTAGGGGAAGAGGACAAGAGTTACGTGGGATAAGATGATCTTTTCCACAGAACAAACTGGTTTAGGGTTATCTGATCTGAAGGGATATTTTACAGCTATGCAATTAAGGTGCATATACATAACACAAGCAGATGATTGTAAGTCAAAGTGGAAATGGAAGATGATGAAAAAGATGGAAAGCTCAAGAAGGAATAACAGGGTAGGATTTTTGGATGCAGGTCCATAAGGAGAATAACAACCATACAAGAAATGCAGTTTGTGTAAAACAGAATTGGAAACAGTTGCACACCTTGTTGCTGGTTGTGATATACTAAAGGTAGAAGGACTGTATACTGAAAGGCATAACAGTGTGATAAGACTGCTGCATTGGGGATTGTGCAAACATTATAATATTGAAGTAGATGAAAAACACTAGAAACATGAGCCGGAAAGCATCATAAAAAATGAAGAAGTCTACATCACATGAGCTCACCCATTACCAACAGTTCAAAAGATGGATGCAAGTAAATCAGACATAGTGGTCCAAGAAATAAAAACAAAAATAGCATTGATCATTGAAATCACTACACCCAGTGACTACAGTGGCTTGCATACAGAGAGGCACAAAGTCATAAAATATCAGGATTTGCAGGCAGGCAGAAATGAGAGCAATGTGGAAGAAAGATACCCAGACATTTCCAATAGTAGTAGGAGCAACGGGTCTTATAAAAAAATAATTTACAATCGTACTTAGATATGTTACAGATACATGTAACCCCATATTTACTGCAGAAGGCGTCATTACTGAGCAGACTGTGGATGTAGCAAAGAGCACTTCTGTCTGACATCAAAGACTGAAACAATACTAATTTCATGAATTTTAATTGTACTTTGACTTAGAAATGGTGTTCATTCCCGTCAAGGTATTTGAAACCAAAAATTGTTTGTGTCTTTCGACTTTTCCCGGTTAGGGGTTGCCACAGCGGAACTCCGGTCCGCTAATGATTGGTAGTTGATTTCTAAGTGCTGAGTTACCAGCCCTGACGCACAACCTTCAACGAAGGTATGCCCATTCACGCATGTCTCCACGCATAGGACGCTCTAGCTGAGAATCGAACTGGACAGCGTCTTACTGTGAGGTGACAATGCTACCGCAGCACCACCACCACCGCGGCTATTTGGAGAAATTAAAAAAAGGTATGTTCATAATGTAGCAGAAAGTATTCTAAGAACTATTAAAACAATGAAAACGTTCTGAGTTAAACTTTTTTTAAACTTTTAAAACCATTCCATTGACAACAAACAAAAACACAACAAGGCAAACAAGTTGTTATATTGCCTGTTGTTTGCTTTTTAAGTATTTTTTAAAGATTAAATGATAAACTGTCAGTCATGTTCTTTCAAACTTCTTTCGTGTTTTTTTTAAGAGTGCTGGTGCCTTTACTTTGGTTTTTATTCTAAGAACTATGCCAACACAGGAATGGAGAAAGGAGTTTTTTACCAATAGGGACGACTGCAAGGAGAAGTTTGCAAAGTGAGTGAGTGGAGGATGGAATATACTGTTGAAAATTAGCAAAGTGACCAAGATTTTGACAGCAAATAACCAGCAAGGAAAAGGTAAAAGAATGGGATGAGGTGAAGTAGAAGTTTGGACAACTGTCTGGTGGAGACTACCTTCCCTACCAGGGACTGATAAAAGATAGAGGTAGACCCCCTCTTATCCAGTCTTGCTGGGACAGGACCTTACGCTGTTAAAATGAATGGCTGATTAATAAGAAAAAGCATACAAAATAGCATTTATAGGCTGGAAATCAGTTTAAAAAATGTGTGTGTGTGTGTGTGTGTGTGTGTGTGTGTGTGTGTGTGTGTGTGTGTGTGTGTATGATGTATGTAATTCTTTATTAGACATTTACTGATTTAAATAAAATAACTACATCATATATTGCAAATGTTGAGCATAAGCATAATTAACATACTAAACATGAATTAAAAAAAAAACAGTTTAACTGATAGCTAAAACTGTTTTACCTTTTGTGAAATTTTTTATAAATCAGTTTGGCAAATAAATTTAGTCCCCCTCTAACAATAAACCCTTAGACTACACAGTTAGATCACATATACATATGTATATACTTCTGCCCATCTACAAACTCCTTCCTTCACTGTGAAATCTTTCTCATGCCCTTGGAAAATCCAACTGAATTACATTGTCTATGTGATAAAAAAAAGTTTTTTTTTTTTTATACTATTGCATTTCACTTCTGTAGTTCTTCATCTTATGTATTATAATTCTCTGTATCACTGGAACTTTGGTATAATAATTATCTATATGTGCTTGTAATCATTTGTCTCTAGTGGAGATTTTCTCCTCGGGTCTCCACTGAAAATGGGCTTCTAGCCCAGCTGGACTAACCCGGTTAACAAATGTCAAATAAATAAACAAACACTAGGATTATTGTAGAACCACACATTACCCACTGGACATTCTAGTCATTTACAGTTATACCCTTAACGTTAAGTACAACATGCACCCCTAAAATGCTTGAAAAAAGGTTATTGGTATAGAGGGCGTCATGCTAAGGTTTTCAGTAAAATATTAAACTGCCATTACAGCTCCTGACTGACAGGTTTAACTTACTGATTACATAGATAGGTATATAACAAGACGTGTTTTCTTTGTGGAACTGCCTGGCTGCTGCTATGGAAACAGATAAACCTACTAGTAGTCACATGGTTGACTAAACTAAGTTAACCCCACGGTCAGTTCTCAGGGCAAGAAATGGGGAGTTATCACTTGATGAAATGCATGAGGTATTATCAGCCTTTACATATGTTTATTTAACTTACAACATACGTTTGACTATCTTGGCCAGAAGACTAACAAGTTATTATAAACTGCTTGTTCACAAACCGTCAATAGCAGGGTGCTGTAGATAAGATTTCAGAAAGAAACAAATGGCATGAGAATAACTATGTATGTCGTTATTTAGTGACTTTTATCCTTCAGGATTTGCCAGAAAACCTCAAATTGTATCAGAAACAGACCAAAACTGAGGCTAAATCTGGACAGCTGAAAGATATGTTAAAACACTAGCACACACTTACCCTCTTCTCTCTCACGGCTAGTTTAAATTCCGCAACCAAGTGCAGAATGCATTTACATCCGTACTGGTGTGCGTATGACACATGCATAGTCCTTCTTAAAGGGGAAGACACTGGCACTGCAGATGTAAACACATTCTGCACTCACGAGTGGAATTTTTATTTTTACAGTATTTATTTCTTTAAAATTCTAAATCAGTGAAGCCAGAGTCTGGTTAAAGTGAGACTAGATAACAAGGAGTCTACTGTATTTATTTATTTTTTTAAATTCTAAATCACTGAAGATGGTTAAAACAGAGTCCAGATAAAGTGAGACCAGATAACAGGAAGTCTATTGTACAGGCAAAAAAAAGGGAGGGGAGGATAGGGGATTGTTCCAAAGAAACATGACTTAATATTACCTAGTTTTCTTGCAAATTGTACAGCTAATAAAGGGTATGTTTAAAAAAAACATTGGTTAAGCAAAACCAGGGAGTCCAACCAGATTAACAAAGTGAATTAATTGATAGGATTAATAAAGTAAGACCAGTGGATAAATAACCTAAAGAGTGTGTGTGTGTGTGTGTGTGTGTGTGTGTGTGTGTGTGTGGTGGGACAACCAAATCAAGAGAGAGAGGAGATCCAACCAGAACTGGTTCAGGAAGATGCACAGCTGTAGCAAAGTCATCATAAATCATTATAAACCAAATTTGGAGCCCTAGCAGGATTAGTAGAAATGCTGAAGAACTGAGAGTGTCAGGGAATTCCGAATAGTATTAAAGGAACCAGAGTCCCCCTTTTTAATTAAAACGTACGGATGTGCACTATCAACTTTACTGGCAAGAATATTCTCCCAGAAGGATCAACAGAGTTAGGGGGTTCCATATCAGTTAACGGAGTTGGGAATTTGTAATAGATTTACGGAATACAAATACAGCAAATGGAAAAGCAAAATCAAATCATGGGGAACTGAAAAGATAGCTGTTCTGTTCCAAAATGCCCAAACAAACCAATCTAAAAACTCTCTTGTGATCTCTTAAAATGTTTTTTTTTTTCTTTGCATCCCTGCAGGAATAAGCCCAATACCTTCTTTACTTGCTGCCAACAAGCCCATTTGTTCCACGTCACAGGAACTGGGAATTCCCTGGAATGTAAGTGTATAGCAATCCCCAATGACCAGAGCTGGTCATGGCAAGAATAAGGCAGTAGGCAGCATACCAGCCTTGTTGTTTCTGCACGGCAGCCTACCCTCTCCCTTGGCAGAGCACCCTCTTCCCTCCCTGCATTGCTCTACTAAAGCTGCCCTTTGAGGATTTCCCTCGCCTCCCAGTGTGACTTGTACTTGGCAGCAGGGTTTTGACAGACTTATATTATTACAGGGTAATCACTAGCGTTCCCACTAGGTTTCACCGGTGTGGATAGCCAGTGCCACCTCCTTCCCTCCAGTATGGATGAGCAGGCAATGGCCGCTGACTCCTCCCTTGCAAGTCCATACTGGCATCCAGGTTTCTGATTGAACTTAGTCACCTATGACACAGTCACCTTTATCCCTCTATGCCACACTAAACCGATTGTTACCTAATGATGTTACATAGTACATGTTCATGTCTGCTCCCATCTAGTGAGTTCAGTAAAGTACATTAATATGTAGTAACACTATAATGCAGAAGCATAATTCCACCTAAAAATCACGAAACATAAAAAAGTTGCTTCTTTAATCATGGGGTCATCCATCCATAATTATATGTAAGAAAATGCAAGAAGAATGTATTCAGGAGCTCCACTGCACAGGATAAGACCTGCAGTACATCACGATACACTCAGCATGCAATGATTACATGGCTACCCCAAATTAATGTTCCTGCTGCTGTAGTCACGTGTTGTCCTGTCAGAAGCCATTTATACCAACTGATGGGCCACAGACCAAGAGAACAATCTGTGCTTTTTCAGATATGCCACATGAATGAAGACATCTCGAGTGTGAACCATGGCTGATCAAGTTACCTGAAAAATGGCACATACAGTCCTCAGTTGAACAAGCCAGAAATGAAATGTAGTGTCAGCACTTTGGATATGCACAGCATAGGGCCTTGAATGACATGTTTAAACTTACAGCTTTCATGAGTTTCAGACAAGGCTGTATTGTAGTATTCGTCATTCTACAAGACTTTTCTTGTACTGCGTTAACCTGAGGATGTCCGCAGAGTTTCTCTTACTTCAGAAATCATGCTTGTCAACTTTCAGCCTTTCAAACTTTATCTGAAGATCATGACAGCTTTTGATAAGGAATTTACAGAGACTTTATATTTGCAGTAGTTTTTGTTCATGTCTGTACATGTATAAGAACAGATTACAGCACCATAAAATGAAAATCAGTTGGAAGTGTAAGCAGATTTCAGAGTACCTACTTGAAAAAATTCTCAATACAGAATAAACAGTGCAAATATAGCATTTTGTTTATGCTAAGCATTGTTTAGTACTAACCAGCAACTGATGCAAAATGTGTAAACTACATAAATTTAAGGAAAGAACCGATAAACAGACCACTAATTTAAAGTGAAAAATCACAGATGATTACTTCTAGGTTCAAACGTAAACTCTTTAAACAAGAAAAAAATGGGTGCATTATGACACATTAGGTATGCTGTCTGTACTAGGCAGGCAGTAAAATCATATTTCAAAGTAAAGTAAAAAAACTGGAAATACATCAAGTGATTAACTGATGCATACCTTTAAACTCTAACACCAACTGATTATGAAAATGTTTTAGACATGTAGCTTCACGAAGCAGTTTACACCACAAACCATTCAGTGAGCCAACACATAAATGCCCAAAAAAGTTGTTCATCATGTCTCGGAGATCTGCAAGATGTTATTTTTGTCCTCTGGACTTTTAAAGATGATATTTTGCTTACAGACTACTGTCTAATTGTAGATATCCTCATGTCCTAGTGGCTCAATACGCAAGAAGAGTCATGCGATCCAACAGAAGTGTACTCCACTTCCTGTAAACAAGGACTCCAGGCACGTTTCACTTTGCACACACATACACATTATCTCAGTGCTACCTGTAAAAATACAGTGGGTAGTTTTGCTTGGTTCGCTGAGGTCTGTCCTGCTCTGTCCATACAATAATAAAACTAAATACATTACATGACAGTCAAGTTGGATATTATGGCTATGTCAGACATACAAGCTTAATGAACATAAGAACTGTGCAACAAACCTAGATGACCATAGTTATGGGGCCTTGCAGTTAATGGTTTCAGACTTTATACACGACAGTTGTGTCCATTTGTTTATTCATTAAAATAGGCTGAGTTAGCCCAGCTAGACTGTGTCCATTCTTAGTAACAGGCTAAAGAAGAAAAGCTCCAGAATATTGCATACAAAGAAACTGTATGCACTTAGGCTATTACATCAAGATACACATGGCAAACAGAAAATCAGTCCTGTAAGACGTGGGTCCAGGTGCACATATTAGGGATCTCATTATATAAAAGATGAAACATTTTAGGTACACAAGTAAATATATAATTTTTATTTTACAACAATAACATTCCTTTAAGGTCACAGTAGCAAAACAAGGACAGCAATTCCAAGGTCAACTGATGAAAGGTAAGTCACTATGCCAGAAATGAAATACGCATTTGCATTAGCTATGAAAATTATTAAAACATATATCCCCACTCTGCTACATCTGTGAACTACTTTAATGGGCCATAAAATACACTCAGGTAATGCATCCTTTCCTACTAACCTGCACACCTGTCCCATGTCACCAGAAGCATTTCATTTCACTCTCTTACCTCACATATATAAATTACTGGTCGAAAGGCATTCTCAAATATGGATGACCATGTCCAAAATTTTGTTATAACTACTTACACATTTTGTGTGTTCTACTGGCATATATCTTAATCGTACCGTTGACAACAGGCTCTTTCCCAGATTGAAAACGGTCCATTATAATGTCTTCACCCAAACCTGTACCCCCACACATGATGGATTTCTAAAGACCCAACTTGTACTCTCCACTTTCAAAACTAACAGGCAAAAGTGCATTCAGAAGTCAACATATACTTGGAACAATATGCTTTTCCATTGAAGAGCGAAAAATAAATAAATAGGTAAAGTCATTTTTCTTAGAAGGCTATCTGTCTCACTGCAAACATGGAGTCAGTTGCTCTGCATCCTTATCTGAATACAGACTGCTCATCATCTATCTTACTTTCTACTTCTCTGTATATTCATTTATCACTCACCCTCTCCAGCACTTTTATGCATTGTGAGAGGAGTTTGATACCTCTATACTGCCCATCACTAGGGTAGCTAGGGCAACTCCCCCCTCACACCCCACGCAGAGAAGTAGATAGAAAGATGGGAGGTAAGCAGTTCAGATTCAGATCAGGGTGAACGTAACTAACCCAATACTTGCAGTAAGACAATGAAGAAGCATCTAGAGATAAGAAATTAGTCCAACTGGGTAATCCTAAACTAGAAGAAAGTATACCACAAGGTCCCAGGAAAACTGATTTGGGCAGTCCTGTGATGGTTCCAAATCTCACAAGCATCGGTAGAATTAA
The DNA here is from genome assembly GCF_019279795.1 of Protopterus annectens. Classification (NCBI taxonomy): domain Eukaryota; kingdom Metazoa; phylum Chordata; order Ceratodontiformes; family Protopteridae; genus Protopterus; species Protopterus annectens. Next base: position 1,059,082,396 of record NC_056725.1, on the reverse strand, counting down.
TGGAACCTATGTACAAAGACACAGTAACAGAAGTCCAAATAGTGTTCAGAGTTATTCCCCACTCCAGTGGGAATAACTCTGAACACTATTGGTGATGGACCACATTAGCAAACAGGTTGGAGGTGACAGATCAACAAAGATGCTGTATGAAAACAAGGTAGCATTAGAAGCACAAACTGAACAGGAACAATGGTGGAATGGAATGCCAAACTGAAGGAGCATGGGATGAAACTGAGTACAAACAAGCCAGCTGCCATGTCAGAAAATGCAATAAATCAGAAGTTGAAAATTGGGATATGAGGGAAAATGGTGGAACAAGTTAACAGCTTCAAGTATATGACAGGGGTGGTTGAGGAAAAGAGAAGTCTGAATGAGGATATCAAAGCTAAAATCAGAGTGGCTGCAGTCAACTGGCACAAGTGTGCTGGGGGTATTTTGTGACAGAAGAATGCCAAAGAACCAGAAAAGTAAGGCACACAAACCAGTGGTGCAACAAGTACTGCTGTATGGTACAGAAGCCTAGGCAGGGAAGGTGGACCAGTTGAGGAAGCTACAAATGATGGTGATGAAATGCCTGAAATGGGATGTAGGATACACAATGTGGGACAGACAGAAATAAGGACAACAGAGCAGAAGCTCAAGTAGCTTCAGTTGCAGAGAAGGTCATGGAGAACAGAGTGCGGTGGTTCAGATACATGCAGGAAAGCAGATGACAACCCACTGAAGAAGATTTGGGACAGGCAGGAAGAAAGCAAGATGAAACAAGGATTTACAACAGCCAAATGGATAAACTGTGTGAGAAAATACCTGAGACAGTCAGGCAAGACGACTGCTAAAGAAGGTAGGAGAGTGGCACTCGGTCGAGAGTGATGGCGAATATTTTGAGCTACAATACAGGATCGGAACTGCCTAGGCATAGTAAGGCCTTATTAAGTTTAATTCTGTTGGCTACTAAAAAAAGCAGTTGCTAGAAAATGGAAATCAAAGTATAAACTGACCATATTTGAAACACTGAATATTGTAAAAGAGAGAAAAAAACTGGAAGAGGGACATTTAGAATGGAAATTGTGGGAACAATAAATGCAAAATAATGCTCAAGAGGACGAGGAGTGAGGTTTAAGAGAAGGCAGGAATTCAACAATTTATGTAATGTTGGACTGATGATAGTACTAAAGAAAATATATGTGATGCACATTGTATGTAAATGGAAATATGTTAAAATGGTTTGTTTTCTTTTCTGTTAATGTATGTTTGCCTATGCTTTAAGTGATATGTTAGTAAATGTGTTTAAAACAACTGCGGTGGTGGTGCTGCAATAGCGTTGTCGTCTCACAGTAAGACGTTGCTCCGTTCTATTCTCAGTTAGAGGGTCTTCTGTGTGGCGACATGTGTGAATGGGCATTCCTTCTTTGAAGGTAGTGCGTCAGGCCCGGCAAGTCGGCATGTAAAAATCTACTGCTAATCATTAGCGGACCGGAGTTCCGCTGTGGCGACCCCTAACTGGGAAAAGACGAAGGACACAACAACAACATTGTTCCTAAGGGGAAAAAAAGAGTGATGGTGAAAGTTGAAGTGACACTCCAATCTCTTGCAGGAAAATGGGGAAAAGGGGGTGGATGCTGATGGATGGTGATCAAGGGAAGAAGGGCATTCCCTAGTGATGCATATCATAGATTACAGTCGGCAGAAGCCTTGAACTTGATGACTGGTTGTGACATAGCACGAGTTTCTGTCAAGATCTGGCTAGGTTGTGAGACCACAACACCCTTCTGGTCTCCAGAGTGGCAGGTGGGCGAAGGAGAGGAAACATGCACCAGAAATGGGAGTAGACAAGACTGCACTTTACCAGAGTCATTGCCCTTTGGCCCTCAAGGGATGGATGGGGATCATTAAGGCCTCATGCCTTCTTCTCACATGATCCTTAAAAACTAGCTTTTTAGGCAGTGACACATCATTTTATATTGGACAGAACCACTACAAGAAGGTGCTCAAGTGAGGGAAGGGATGGACCTCCTCCCATTGCCTAAAGCTTCATATACCTGAAAAAGGTAATGAGGTTGCAGGCCTCGTGAAGTAGTCTTCTTAAAAAACAGAGTACACTGTCTGTAGGATGACACCTATATGCAGAAGAGACACTAAAGGTAATAGCCTTTAGGTGGAATGGTTCTCCCTCAGGCATGCTTGTTGGTGGCCTTTTCTGGGATTCACTGGCTTTGGAAAGCTCTCCAAAATTACTGCAAGAAAAAAATGCATCATCAGTGCAACATAAAAAAAAAAAATCAAAAATATAAGCAATATTGATTATTAGAAAAAAAATGCATACTGGGTACATAATCACGGTATTCTGGAAGTCACTTGCATGGAACCATTGGACAGACTATAAGCTGCCCACGTGACAAAAACAACTGAAGCAGCACAGTCTTCTGTCCATTTTCTACACAGTGCCCTACTGATACCCTCAGTATTGAGAGGAGACCAACTCTATTCTGCCCATTTTCCAACACAGTGTTGGGAGGAGACCATCTCAGCTCTGGGGACATAACAAAGCTCTGGACACTGGGCATGATGAGCTGACGTCTGACTGTGACCAACACCCAAGGATTATGACTTGTACTGTAGCAGGTCCTTATGATGAATATCTACCAGACACAAAGAGCAAGAAGAGAGCTGGAAGCATGTTTGCATTGTCATTGACAAAAAATCTCAACTTCCATGTAGAAGTTAAGGTGAAAGGTATTTACATGTACAAACAGCACTTCACTGAATTAACTCTTTTTACCTGCAGTTAAAAGGTCTCAGGATAAAGCTACACTGTTCCCAACACTTTTATATAAGACAAGAGTACAGGGTAACCTAAACATTCTCTGTAAACACACTAGATTCAGCAAAGGATGAGATCACAAGACTGGTGGTAGTGCAGCTCTCTGCTACCCATTACTGTACAAAACAAACACTGAATGGTTAACACTTCAAGACAAGATTCAGGACACACAACTTACTTTCTCACACACACACACACACACACACACACACACACACACACACACACAGTATGCAACACTTCCCTGCTCTGATTGATCAGATTACATACAGAAAGTGCAGAACACTTCCTTGCTGGGGACTAAGATCCATGCCACTTTTCAGCCATCTACTGGAACACTCTTCATTCAGACATTATTAGAAAGCCTCATTCATTCACCACAGTTTAAAAAATTATTTAAGTAAAAAACTAACAAAAAACCCTTTAGCTTCAGGGTAATACCAAATGCTTTTATTAGAAAGCTTCACCGATAGATTTAAAGTGTCATGCGAATCACATTTCCTTCAACCATCAACACATTCTGACTGAGATTCCTCTCGACCCTCAGCACTAATTCATATCTTAAACTCAAATGTAATCATAATTTTCTACCCTTCATGTAAAATTCTCACACCCATCCAGCAGGAAGTACCTCCACATTTCTTTTATTTTACTTCTGCTTTTAATAGATTATAACATGTATAACTTAACACAAGCACTTCCCTTGCAGATTGCAGCATTTAGCCTTCAGTCTTTTGTCATGCCAGGTTAGCGAACACTTTCTCTTACTCTAGGATACCTTACAGACTTTTATGTAAAATAATTTTATGCATGACACCTTACGGATTACAATGTTCTGTTCTAAGTTTAGTTGGATAATTCCTAAAACCTGATTCACATGCAGTTTTTTTAACTGCTGTAATTTAGAATCTTAGATACAGCACACACTATTTAATGCTGTGCTCCTCCACAGTGAGTCATAATCACATAGCCTTGTACCAACTGCACTAATAATCTCTTTTGTGGTCTTTGTTGATAAAGACATCACTACCTGCCTTCTAATAATTATACTAATAACTATTTTTTCTACCTTTTCAATGTAATCTACAAATAATTTGGAAGCACTTACAGTTCCTGCACTTCTACTTAATAAGTTTAATGTTTTGTGAGCTCTTCCGAAAATGGACACTGCCAGCAGAGGTATCCTACTTAAAGATTACATAACTAGCAAATTAAATAAATAAAATAATCATAAACTAAATACAGATACACAGACCGTGTAATAATATTGCAATCGCTGGATGTAAGATTACAATATGTACAGTATTACTGAAATGTAAGTTAACTTTATGCATGGAGCCCTGTGAATACTAGCTCTTAGAACTAATGTTAAATATTGCTGCTCTACAAAAAACACAGAAAAAGAACAGAAGAAAATTCTAAAGCGACAAATCTAAAGCCAGACAACTTTGTTACTTTTATATGATAAACGGTAAAGTTAACAGCCACAAACAACAAGATGGAAAAAGGGCGCATATTATGTAACACTTGGCACACATATTAAGACTAAACAATAGCTAATATAAAAATAAACAACTAATTCACATTTTATTCGGGGGCAGTGCTAGCTACATTCACCCCATAACTTCCTGAAATACAGGAGACTCCAAGGTTGTACTACTTTGGAGATAGTGGGCATACTTGGCTTATTAGAAAACAAAATATTCTCTCTGTTGTCTATGCAGTAGTACCTAATTAGCATGTGGGGTGGAGGGACATGAAGACACAGCTACTCTGTTGAAACACTTGTTACATTGTATCATTTCCTGACCAACCTTATTTTAAAAGAATTCTATATTTCAAATTTATACTGACTATTTTTACTTTAAAAGTTTGTATACATAACAGACAACTAATTAATAGTTGATTCAGTTGTTTACCCTTGCAGCCCCCCATGCATTCCCTTAAATACATACGAACTGTGCTAAACTGAACCAGTCACTTAACTAGACATTACTCGTAGGCTGAGCCTGTAAAAGGTCCACATGTATTGCTGCTCTATCTCTATTAATAAATACACACAAATAAATCAATCTAATCATCATTGCAAATTTGATTTTTTCACAGCAACAACATCTGTTAAATTTCTCTACCATATTAAGTACCTAAAATGAGAAGTGATGCAGCTTTCCAAATGTTGTGGCATGCTAAGCCAGTTTTCTGCAATTACTTCTCCTAATGTAAAATAGATAGTGCTTAATTCAGGTTTTAACTGTTTCTGCAGTCCAAGACCATCCCATCTGCAACATGCCACTTCATACCTGCTTTATTACCGTTAAAAAAGTGATTTACAAATGTCTTGTAGTAGCTGAATGAGAAACACTCAAGATTCCCTAATTCAGGAACGGATGTTAGTTTTGGCATTCATACATTCCTACAGGCAGCACTGCTTTCCTAACCTGTCCCAAACCATTCTTTACCAGTTTCTTGAAGCTTTTATCATGTTATACATTAAAAAACAAAAAAACAAAAAAAAGCACCTAACCAGGCATGTCCAAGGGTCAGCTTCCGGTGATTTCTCCAGTCCATCTAGTGAATCTGGGCATACTGGGGCAATGCAGCAATTGCCTCATGTACACAGACAACCCTCTCCTCCTACCACCCAACACTACAACCTGCGAGAGATGCACTTACATAGCCAAACTGGAAGCAAAGTTCTCTCCAGCCAAGATTGTGCTAGACAATCAAGAGGAGAAGGTTAACACCTGCACTACACCTCAAGCAAGACATAGCCCTTCAAACCCTCACTACCAACATCCACACGTATCAACACTACACCCACATATGCAGAGGCCCTTAACATTAACCTGCCAAAGCAACAAGGACCTCTGAAGCTGAAACGCAAACAAACACTAATCACAACCAAAGTATGACATAGCTCACAACACCAGTGTGCCACCCAACAACAGCTCCTAAGGCAAGACAATGTACCCAACACTTTAGTCATAGGTGACTCTATAGTCAGGCACACTGATGTCCCACGCACCATGCTGAACAAGGAGAAAATTACAGTCAGCTGCCTGTCGGGTGCCAGGATCCGCCACATAACGCATGCACTCAAATCACTCCACAACAAGTACACATACGACTCTGTCATTGTCCATGCTGGAGTGAATGACTTGAGACGTACCTCCCTGGACTTCATGAAACGAGACATGGAAGAGCTCTCGGATCATGTGGCCGAGGCAGGTATGACCCTAGCCCTGAGTAGCATCCTGCCTTCGCCCAGAATGATACCACAGTATAAGGACAAAATGACTGACTTCAACAATTGGCTAAGCTTCTGGTGTCATTCAAAGGGGATCCAGTATCTGTATGCCTGGGACAACATGACTGACAAACCACGATGCTTTGCCAGAGATGATCTGCACCTGTTGCCCCTGGGATTCAGGTTACTGGCTAAGGCTCTTGCCACGCCTATAGTGCCTTTTTTAAGCAAGCTCAAAGGACAAAACTACAACCATAACAGGTACAAGTATGCAAAATCTGAAGGTAATGCTACTCAATGCTAGAAGTCTAAACCTCAAAATGCACTCTCTCAATACCTGTGCAATAACTAAGACCTGGTTAAAGGCTCCTGAGAGCACCCCTGCAATACCAGGCTATAACTCTTACCACACTTTTCGGCCACCAAACCAGGAACGAAACACTAAAGGTGGAGAAGTGTCCATAGTAACCAAGAATATTCACACCTCCGGGCTAGTTGCCCAACACAATGCATCCAAAATTCTCCAGGTGCAACTAACACTAGGTAAGAATGCAATGCAAATTGTAGCTTGCTACAGATTCCCCACCATGTCCCAAGATTCTCACTACACCTTTCTAAACATACTAGAAAATATTAAGATACAACCAAACACCCTAATACTGGGTGATTTCAACTACCCTGTCAATAACTGGGAAAACTACTCGTATACCAACACCTTTGCCCAACGGTTCTTGGAATTCATAAATTCCAATGCCCTGGATCAACTAATCCATAGTCCCACCAGGAGCTCCAAAATGCTGGCCCTGGTCATTACCAACATGGGAAATCGATGCTCCACACCAGTGGTCACCCCCTCATTGGTTAGGTTTGACCATAAGCTAATCATCTTTGACATCCACATCCCACACCCACCACCCAGAAAGGAAACATCCATAAAAAACTTCTCCAAGACTAGCTTCATGCTACTCAAGTCAGAAGTGACAAACTTCAAGACACTCGTGCAGATGGGAACTGAAAGTTCAACTGCCAAATCCTACACTAAAGCACTGTACGAGCACATCCACTCATGCATGAATCATGCCATCCCAAATAGAACCAAGACTCTCTCCTCCAAACAAAGAAGCCAATCTGGTGGTCTCCTGTCAAACAAACTATACAACAGAAGGAAGAAACTGTTGCAGAAGAGAAGAAAATCCCAGGATGCAAAAAACTCCCTTACCAGCCTCAGTAAGAAGCTGAGATCCCTCATAAAATCCTTCAAAGCTAGTTACGAAAATAAAATTGCCAAAGATTCCAAAGACAACCACAAGGCATTCTACAGCTATGTCAAGAATCTAAATGGCAATGCTCAGATCTGCTGTGAGCTACAACAGAATGGCATTAAATATACTGATCATAAGGACATTGCCAATATCCTGGCAGATCAGATCGATTCAGTGCCAACTTCACCCTCCCCACCCCCTAAACGGCTCATCTCAATAGAGAAAGACTGCCAAATTTCAGTAATGACGGCCACACAGGTAAAAACCACACTCTCCAAAGCTAAGAATACAGCATCCATGGGACCAGACGACATCCTGGGCTGCGTACTACATGAACTACAACATGAACTGGCACCTCACCTAAGTGTCATGTTTAATCATAGACTCATCTCAGGCTTTGTGCCCTTGGATCCTGGGAACTACTGCTCCATCCATCTGACGAGCCTGATCTGCAACGCCATGGAATGTATTATCATGGAACTTATAAAGAAAGACATTGGCAACCTTCAAACACTGGACCTCACCCAGTTTGGGTTTGTGAAGGGCCAATCATGTCTCCTGAACATGAATGACTTCTTTGAATCAGTCTCCAGAGCCGTGGACGAGGGTAAGGCAATCCACACAGTCTATCTGAACCTCGCCAAGGCCTTCGACACCACCCCTCACTATGGAATCATAGATAAACTTACTAAGCTGGGCATAAATCCCTATGTCACTCGATGGGTTGCCAACTGGCTTACTGACAGAACCCACAATGTAAAAGTAGCAGACTCCAAATCCAGCTCCAGACAAGTGACAAGTGGAGTACCTCAGGGTTCCATCCTGGGACCGTTCTTGTTTGGCATCTACTTCTCTGAAGTACAGGCCAACACTGAGGGACTCTAGCTAACAAAGTTCACAGATGACTGCAAACTGGGAGCCATTACTGAATCCCCAAATGATGTGGATATTCTACAAAAGGGCCTTACAGAAACAGATGCTTGGTGCCAGAGTCATGGGCTCAAGCTCAATGCCAAGAAGTGTATAGTTATCCCCTTTGGGAAAAAACATGTACCTGTGAATTACCACATAGGCGGCAGTACACTAAACACCGAAAGTGTGATAAGAGACTTAGGAACAAAGGTGGACAGTGGTCTCACCTTCGATAACCACATTGCCACAACAGTCAGGAAATCCTTCTATGTGGCACACCTCATCACCAAGGGCTTTTCATCAAGAAAAAAGGAGGTCATTCTCCCACTGTACTCATCCCTCATTAGACCCATCATAGAGTACAACGCCTCATTTGGTATGTACCTCACAAGACATCTGCAACAACTGGAAAGGCCGTAGAAACACCTCACTAAAAGAATCACAGGCCTAAAGCAGATGCCCTATGCTGACCAACTAAAACACTCTAGCTATCCTCTGTTGCATATCGTCTACTCAGAGACGATCTCTGCTTAAAACACAAGGCCATGTCAAACCCAGAGCTGTTGGACATGCTACACTTAAAGAAATCCCAGTCCATCAGAGCCATACACTCCAAGGACCTAAACTTTGTCATCAGAATGAACAAAACATGCTGGAGGGATAGGTTCCTGACCCAGAGACTCCCCATACTCTGGAATAGACTGCCCATACATGTCAAGCTGAGCACCTCCTTGGCCCTCTTCAAAAGGAACCTTGACGACTCGATGGGAGATAGGAAATTTACCCTGGGGATCACATCAGTCACCCTGTTAGACAGGGGTCCAGGGAAGTAAACATTGTGAGAAGAAATAGCCAGGGAATAGTTATGACTAGGCTTGTATAGGCCCTAGGGCCAATAGCTTACTACCACCCTATGAACAACACTTTAGAGCTTGCTTCAATCATTGTTTATTACTCCACTTTTTGACAATCATAAGTAAACATCATTTTTTACCTTCTACCTGTCTGCTGAAAATGCCACAATATGTATTAAGCCTCTGCCCTAAACCCCATTTCCTCTGTCTATAATCATGCATTATTCATCCAACATCATTATTTCCTACACAAACCATGAAATACCAGACGGATGTATTCCTTTCAGTTATTAACAAATGGCACAGACCACACATATGTGGGAAAGTGTACACAGACAGTTCAACAACAGTGGACAATTCTGTTTATTTCAAATGACAGGGCAGTATTAACAGTGAGACACACACAAAACGTTGCTGCTCTTCTTACTGATTATGGTAGATCATACCGAATTCCATACCACCTTAACTGCTCCTAACATGTCATCAGGTTTATACTACTGGCATGTCGGTCGCTGATGCAGCAATAGTGCCTTCAGGATGCTACACAGACCAGTGCCAGTGCATTGTCCTTGCTGTATACAGGCTAATGTAAACCACTGGGGCTTACAAGGACACAGGGGCACACTTCAATAAGCAACAAAGCCACCTGTACAAAGGTGCAAAAATTATCAGTTGTAAATTCATTCATGTTACTGACAGCAAATAGGAACCCCCAGGCCCCAGTGTTTTGGGTATCATTTATCACACCCCACATACTTAATAAAATGGAGCAGACATATTGAGTATGAAGATGTACACTGTAGCCTGCTGTGCCTCACTGGTCCTTCTTAATGAAAGAAGAACAAAAGGAAAAATAATTCTGTACTCTTAGACATTACTACTCCCATGTGTGAAGAATAACAGTTCTAGATTTGTCTGTGGGGTGCTAGCTAGCTGCATAAACAACAGGTCAGACCAGACAGTTAGCTGTAGGTAAAATACTAAAAAATGTTACTAAATGCAGACCCGAGTAGAAGTTACTGCTGCAGTACAAGCAGAAGGTTAAAGGGAAGCAAGGAGCACTGGGCACTGTGTAACCTCAGGAGGAAGTCTGCAGTGCTCTGCTCACACAAGCCATTAACGATTACCTTAATCTAGTGTACATGGCCTGCATGCACATACACACAAATATACAAACACTATGGACAGTTCCTTTAGACAGATACTTTTTGTTTCATTTCCAGCAGTTCTTCCTGGAGAAAAACATGCTTCTGTACACTAATTACAATAATTTGCCTGAGGTGATGTTTGGGAACTCGACTTGAACATTTGGATTTATGTCAACTTTTGAAAAACACATGCTGCAGAATAGCACTGTTTTTTTATAGATGTCATATATGTTTATATATCTATTGATATCTATATATATATATATATATATATATATATATATATATATATATATATAAATATATATATATGGGTCTATATGAAACATCTAAAACCGATAAAATCTAATTTCATAACATTGAGACCAGAACATCTAAAACCCATAACATCGAATTTCATATCATCTAACACTACAAATCACAAGAAAATAACATCCCCTCTACATTTAACACCACCAAACTACCAAGCACACTTTTTACTACATTTCTGCAGGGAGGAAAGCCCCCCCCCCAGTAAATTAAATATACCAAGTCCAAGATCACACTACAGTGGGAAAAAGATAATTTCCTAACCCCACAGTATCTAGCCTCCTGCAGAAATGTAGTAAAAAGTGTGTTTGGTATCGTTATATGTGGAGGGGATGTTATTTTAATGTGATTTGTACTGTTAGAGGTTATGATGTTCTGGCCTCAATGTTATGAAATTAGATGTTTTGAAGGGGACCCATATATATATATATATATATATATATATATATATATATATATATATATATATATATATATATATATATAAGAAATATTTATGTAATTAATTATATATCTATAGATCTCTCTCTCTGTATATGTATGTATATATATATATATATATATATATATGTGTGTGTGTGTGTGTGGATATATATATATATATATATATATATATATATAATATATATATATATATTTGTGTATATATATATATATATATATATATATATATATATATATATATATAGAGAGAGAGGGAGATGGAAAATATAAATATATTTATTTACACACACACACACACACACACACACACACACACACACACACACACACACACGCATTGATGTATAAATACATACATATATAACTAGGTAGGTATAAAGTAAATGGATCCTTGCACAACTGCAGCCATCATGCAAGTTTGTTATAATACTTAATGCGAATGATAAAACAATGATAGTCATCATTAGAAAATAGTAAAATGTTACTGACAGCTGTATCACTGCCCAAATGAGACTATTTTACTCAAGTTAATACATGGTACGATGAAACAGAAAAAAATATATATTGGTCAATTACCAAAGAATATGTACCATCTCTAAAATACAGAGATGAAGAAAAGTGATTTGCTTGATACGGTTCAAGAATTTTTAAGAAGTCAGTGCAACAAATTAAACCCAACTGACTCATGGACTATTCATTCCTAAAGTGCAGTTTCTAGACAAGAGTTCCTTTTGTAGTTGTTCTCGCTAACAATCTGCACTGAGCCAGTGGGTGGAGGGATGCAATTCTTCTGAAGTACAAACACTGCTCTTAGTTCTATGTTTAATGCTCGCTTTGATACTTCAATAACTTCATCGGTTACTTCATTACTACAGTACATGCTTTCTAATACCAATGTACCCACATCCGGTGCAGCCATTAACTGTGTGCTTTGTTTTGTACTCCATTATCCACTTGGATATCTTAAGAAATATTTATGTAATTAAAATGGCGCGGTGGTACGGCGGTAGCATTGTTACCTCACATCAAGAGGTTCTCCCGTTTGATTCTCGGCGTGACTTGGGAGTGCCTCCTGTGTGGAGTCTGCATGTCCTTCCCGCAGTTGGGTAGCATTTGAAAGACATGCGTGCATAAGTGGGCATGCCTTCGTTGAAGGTTGGGTGTTGAGCTGGCACCTTGGCGTTTCGTAAAAATCTACTGCCAATCATTAGCGGACCGGAGTTCCTCTGTGGCAACCCCTAACCGGAAAAAGCCAAAAGACAAACATGCTCTCATCATAATTTACTAATGCACTGCATTCATGTAAGAATTACGGTATAAAAATTAACTGACTGCATTTATAATTATGCTTATTAATATTCATGCTTATCTTCGTCTGTTTTTCAGCAATGTGGAGCAGAGGCTATTGACTTGAGTTTGGGAATGGCAAGAGTTTGCTAGTGAGGATCAGCTGAGACAAAAGACCTGGCAACCTACTCCCATCCTTCTGCCCTGTCCATAGGGTTGTCAACTGACTTAACAGCACTACATACATTTGTGTTATCACAATTTTATTAGACTGAATGCTTCTTTTATAAACTCTTTAACCCCTTCCTGGCCAATCTGCCTATTCATTCCACATCACCATGGTAAGAGTTACCTGGTTGGAGACCATCATTTAGACAGCCATTGGGGTAGTGAAAGGTTTTCTGCTTAACCCTATGTTCCCATGGATACCCGTGTTGTAGAGGTGAAGGGTGATGTATTATGGTCTAACGACCTGTCCATGTTGGTATTCTCTCACTTCAGCAAGGAGGTTGCTAGCAAGCTTTCCCACCTCTTCTTTCAAACACAGATAGTGGTTTCCCAGGTATCCACTGGAGAAACTACACTTCTTATCTGCTCCCTGAGCACCTACTACCATCTGCACCCCCCAAGAAAAGCAACCAGGCTATGCCCCTTTAATCCTTTCTCTCCCTGCCTGGCTTTTTCAGTGATGGGGCTGCTAATCCAAACCTGGTCACCTGGATCACAGTAAGGGCTCCATCCCTCTGCACCATGCAACCAAACTATCAGGGTCTATATTAAATCAGCGAATTTTTAAAGTGAACGCTGATTTATTGACCCTATGTAAGCGAAAGCTTACAATCCCGAATACTCGGAAAAGTGATTATTTTCCCCAGAGAAAAAAATAGCCGTCCCACAAATAAATAAATAAATAAAAACTTCAAAACATTATATAAAGTGTGGAGCTTGGCCCCCCACACCCCCCTTCTTAAATATACCAATTCCGAGATCACACTACAGTCACAAAAATGGCAAAGTAACGGAGGTGGCCAAGCGATTTCTTTCCCAGGGAAAGAAATCGCTTATATGCCATTTCGCTATTTTGCTGTTTCATGCTTTCAAGTTCGATCAAGACGCATTCAAAGAATTGTGTCTTCAATCATAAAATAGAAACCCAACTATCAGTATTGTACACTTGATCAGTGATTTGTTATTCCCTTGTAACAACATCATTTTATTTATTTATTTTTTCCTGCAGGTGCTGTTCTCCCTGTACCTTCTAGGAAAATATGATCTGCTCAGCTGAACTATCTCAGTCAGCTAAGAAAAATAAATGACAAATACTATATAGGCTGTAAAAAACGTAGATGAGGGTTGTAAGCTGAGACTTCATGTCACTGATACACACCTATTGAATTCTCTCTTTCAGCACTTGGATGAGTTTTTGCTGCTTCTGAGGTATACCAGGTGGAAAAATTGTGGCTTGGGGACACATTTGGATAACTTTTCAGTACTTTGGAAAATAAACAGTGAATACCTGTAATAAATGACTACTGAGAACTACACCAACTCACCCAAAATGCCCTCACCTCCACCGAAATTTGGATATCTAATAATGTCTGACTGATAGAGGCATTATCACTCCTGTAGCAGCGTTAGTCTATGTTCACTCACGACATTAACGGAATGTGTACCAAATGTTAGTTAATATACATTGCCTGGTTTGCGACTCTTGCACAACGAGCATTTTATACATGGCTACTGCCTTGTTTATCTGGTATCGGCATCTTCTTATCAGTAGTAGCGAATGATTGCACACAGCATTTACTGGACCTATGTTTAGTGTTCCTAACTCAACTTTAATGGTCTGCTGCTTCCTACATAGGTTTTAAACTCCTAGCTTGAGTGCGAGGCATTTATTTGTGTTGACCACATTTTCATGTTTAGCAGCTGCTCTATCACACATGCATTACTGGTGAAGCTTGAAACTGTTAACTGACTAATGTTTTGAGCAGTCTCTAAAGTTTGTACTGCTCTTCTATCATGTTTACAGCACCAGTACAACAGCGAAGTTAGAATGCACATTTCTACTCGAAGCAACAAAGGGGATTTCTCATCCTTATACGCCAGACACTTAGCCTCTTAATTAAAAGCTAGCTGCATGTAATGTAATTTCCTTGTAAAGTCTCACCTCATAGCAGTGGCTATAATCATTGCATGGCATTGTTACTGTTCTTGCTGTGGTTGGAACTGTTCTATATTTGATAGCTACAATATTTAAAGTGGATTTTGTTTTTGATCTGTACTGCCTTAGATGGATACTGTGCCTTGTCTACTTATTCTAGCTAATCCCTCTCCCCCCTGCTATTCCCCCAACCCTTCCTACTAATCTCTATCTCCATCTAGTTTCTGACTAACCCCAACTTTCTTCCACACTGTCCTGCTGACTTACCTCAACCTCATTCATTTCTGACCACCCCCTTTTCCTCCTCTGCAATCTTTATCCCTCATATACTCACACATGCCTGTCTTTCCTCTCTCCCTTTTCTAGGTTGGACGCCTGACCTGCTCACTGTTGGCAAAGCAAGTTACCACCCCCATCTCCCACTGGAAAAAAAGTCCTGCTTGAAAAGTTACAAGACTCAACTCTATACTCTTCCACCTCAGTGAAGTAACTGTAGTAGATAAATATTTCCAGCTGTATTTATCATTGGTGTTTGTAAGGTAGTCTTCCACCTCAGTGAAGTAACTGTAGTAGATAAATATTTCCAGCTGTATTTATCATTGGTGTTTGTAAGGCCACCTGCCTCCCCCACCCCAGACACTCCTGTAACCTAACAAGCCTCTCTCAGTTCTCAACACTTACTTATTCTCCTCGCCGACCTTACTTACTAACTCTCTACTTATTTAACTGCTTTTCCCTTGCTATCCCCTCTATCTTCACACCAGCCCTCCCAACTCCCAGTCAGCCTCCTCTGTTCTACACACCTAGTCTCACCCTTTAAACCTGCCCTGCTGTACTCTGCTAGCCTGCTCTCTCACTGAACCCCACTCTCCTCTTTAGAATGTTACAACAGCTTACCAGCGCTTTCTGCTGCACCACACATTGTTTTTCTAATATCTGGCTACCTGCTGTATCCGGGCCAAGCCCGCTCAGGCTCACTCCACTCCCTTACCCTACCCCCATTCCCACCCACCCCCCACATCAATTTCCTTTATAGCTAAACACTACATCCACTCCTCCTCCCACCCTCACTTCCTGTTCTATTTCTCCAATCAAAACACACTCCTCCCATTTAAATCCTCCCCATCCAACAAACTAGCACCACCCCATTTCCTGCTCTTTCTCCAATCAAAACACACTCCTCCCACCTAACCCCTCCCCATCTTACAAACTAGTACCACCCTACCCTCCTACACTTACTTCTCCTTATAACACTAACATTTCATTACTTCTCCCTCCTTCCTCCTCTCCTGCCTCGAACACTTACTTTATCACTTCTAGTTGTATTCTATCCACCCTCACATTCTCTCTGAAGCTCACACTCCCCTCTTCACTCCATCTCTGTAACCCTATCACCTCTACTCACACCTCACTACTCTCCACACCATCATGACCTTTTCTACACCGCCTCCTCTCTACTTCCCATATTATTATCCCTCCTTCTACTGCTCACCTCCCATCTTACTTCACACTCATCTCACCCTTAATCCTATTTCCCCAACTTCCTCTTACTACACTACTCATGCCAACATGCACCACTCCTTCACTATACCACCCTCACTCTTTTCCTTATCTGAATTTCACTTACCCAAAATTAAACTACCTCCCACAACTCCCACACAACCATGTAAAACTGAATTTAATCAACCCATACTCACTTGCATCCTTTCTCTCTCATTCATTCAGCCCCTTCCACTAACACACAAGCTCCCCCAAACACTGGCAAGTATCCTCCTAAGCATCTCTCTTTCTTCTCTATCAGCATCCACAGTATCCTTAACAAAATTACAGAATTTCACTCATGGATAACTCAATACTCTCCCAACATAGTCACTCTCAGAGACCTGGTTTAAACCACATAACTCTGCCAAAGAATTCCTCCACCCAGGATACAACATTCTCCGCCTAGACAGAACCCATAAAAAAGGAGGTGGTGTTGCTATTCTGTATTCCAACCACCTAACCCCCACCCAATCCACCTCCCTCCTTCTTCCCTGCCAAGCTTCTAATAGCTGACTTTAAACCCAATTCCCACAAGACCATAACAGTAGCTGCCATCTACATACCACCTGGTGACAACATATCCATACTAGAACAGATTCTAAACTGGTTGTCTTCCACATCTCCAATGAAACCATTATACTGGGTGATGTCAACATCAATTGGCTTACCCTTACCAGTAACTCACCTTGCACCAGCATAAACCTATATGGTTTCACCCAGCTCCTCTCCTCTCCTACATTCCTTAACAAATCCACCAACTCTGGCTCCATCATTGACTGGATCCTCGTTTCCAATCCCAACCTCTACCCTCACACTGAAACACTACCTGACTCCATCATTGATCACTGCCCCATAGAAACCCTCCTAATCTTCCCCCACATCCCCAAACCCCACAAATACAAAGAATCCAGACAATTATCCACTTTTAATCTCGACACATTCAATCACACCCTCTCTCAAATAAACTTGACTTCCCTGTTTGCATTACCCCTTGATGATGCTATCTCATTCTCCACTTTTTTCAACAAACTCAACTCCCTTGCCTCTCCACGTACCATCAAAGTCAAATCCCACAACTCTTCCTGGCTAACACACACAACCCGTACTCTCATACAAAAAAGAGACTCTGTGTGGAAACTCTGGTCCAAAACTAAATCTCCATGCCACTTCCAAACCTACAGGGAACTCTGACATCTCACCAAAAAACAAATTAATCAAGACAAAAAGAATTTCTATCGCCAGCCTCAGTCCTCACAATCCAGTAACCCTAAAAAATTCTGGAGCACTATCAACCAAATTCTCCACCCAGGTAATCCATCAACACCCAGCCCCTGCCCCAATACCTCACCCCTCAAAACTGCCTCCTCCTTTAACTCCTATTTCATCAACACGATAAGTCAACTAATGCAAAATTCTCCCCTACCCCACCCCCTGCACACTACACCACTACCTTGAGATAACTTCCTCCTCTCCCTAAAAACAGTCCCTACTGGCTACATTAAAAAACTCCTCCTCAAGCTCAAACCTAGCTCCTCATCATCAGACAACCTACCATCTCTCTTCCTAAAACATGCTGCACCATCCACAGCATACCCAGTTTCCATCCTAATTAACTGTTCTATCACAGAATCAACTATTCCAACTCTTTGGAAAAAATACTATACAATTCCTATACACGAAAGTGGCAGTTCCTCAGAACTCTCAAACGTCCGACCACTTGCTATACTTTCTCCCCTCTCCAAAGTCCTAGAACACTGTGTACACAAACAAATCATGGCCCACCTCCTACAACACAACCTGGTCACCCCTACCCAACATGGCTTTCATCCACACCACAGCACCTCCACTGCTCTCATCTCCACCAATACCATCTTCCTAGCCAGAGATAACAACAAACTCATTTCTTGTCTATTCTTAGATCTGTCCAAAGCCTTTGAAACAGTCTCTTATCCAATCCTTCTCTCAAAACTTTCTCAACTTAACCTTTCCCCAACGACTATTTGTTGGTTTAGCAGCTACCTCTCAGACCGGCACCAATCTGTCAAATGGCTCTTTGCTCTCTCTCCTCTTCTCCCTATTAAAACAGGTGTCCCACAAGGCTCCATCCTTGGACCCATCCTTTTTAACATCTTTACCAATGAACTCCACAACTCCTGTCCCCAATCATCCCTCATACAGTACGTGGATGACTCTACCATTATATCTATAGCTATTAATCCAGCTGAACTACAAACTCTCACACAAACATCTTTTAACCACACCGAAACTTGGCTAATTCAACACCATCTAATGCTTAACCCCAAAAAAAACAAAACTGCTACTCTTTCTCCCAAAATCCCACTTCACCATCTCTTCACTCAACAACACTACAATAGCTCCAGAAACCCATACCAAGCTCCTCAGAGTAATCATAGTCGATCAACTGAAATTTGACCTTCACATTCACCACAGTATAAAGAAAACCCAACAAAAGCTTAGTCTTCTTTATAAAAATAAAAAATGTCTCACTCCTGAAACTAGAATTACCCTAGCCAATGCCTACCTCCTCCCCAACATCTTATATAGCACACAAATCTATACTAACCTTCAGTCTACACTGTTGGCAAAGCAAGTTACCACCCCCATCTCCCACTGGAAAAAAAGTCCTGCTTGAAAAGTTACAAGACTCAACTCTATACTCTTCCACCTCAGTGAAGTAACTGTAGTAGATAAATATTTCCAGCTGTATTTATCATTGGTGTTTGTAAGGTAGTCTTCCACCTCAGTGAAGTAACTGTAGTAGATAAATATTTCCAGCTGTATTTATCATTGGTGTTTGTAAGGCCACCTGCCTCCCCCACCCCAGACACTCCTGTAACCTAACAAGCCTCTCTCACAGTTCTCAACACTTACTTATTCTCCTCGCCGACCTTACTTACTAACTCTCTACTTATTATTTAACTGCTTTTCCCTTGCTATCCTCTCTATCTTCACACCAGCCCTCCCAACTCCCAGTCAGCCTCCTCTGTCCTACACACCTAGTCTCACCCTTTAAACCTGCCCTGCTGTACTCTGCTAGCCTGCTCTCTCACTGAACCCCCACACTCTCCTCTTTAGAATGTTACAACAGCTTACCAGCGCTTTCTGCTGCACCACACATTGTTTTTCTAATATCTGGATACCTGCTGTATCCGGGCCAAGCCCGCTCAGACTCACTCCACTCCCTTACCCTACCCCCATTCCCACCCACCCCCACATCAATTTCCTTTATAGCTAAACACTACACCCACTCCTCCTCCCACCCTCACTTCCTGTTCTATTTCTCCAATCAAAACACACTCCTCCCATTTAAATCCTCCCCATCCAACAAACTAGCACCACCCCATTTCCTGCTCTTTCTCCAATCAAAACACTCCCCTCCCACCTAACCCCTCCCCATCTTACAAACTAGTACCACCCTACCCCTCCTACACTTACTTCTCCTTATAACACTAACATTTCATTACTTCTCCCTCCTTCCTCCTCTCCTGCCTCAAACACTTACTTTATCACTTCTAGTTGTATTCTATCCACCCTCACATTCTCTCTGAAGCTCACACTCCCCCTCTTCACTCCATCTCTGTAACCCTATCACCTCTACTCACACCTCACTACTCTCCACACCATCATGACCTTTTGTACACCTCCTCCTCTCTACTTCCCATATTATTATCCCTCCTTCTACTGCTCACCTCCCATCTTACTTCACACTCATCTCACCCTTAATCCTATTTCCCCAACTTCCTCTTACTACACTACTCATGCCAACATGCACCACTCCTTCACTATACCACCCTCACTCTTTTCCTTATCTGAATTTCACTTACCCAAAATTAAACTACCTCCCACAACTCCCACACAACCATGTAAAACTGAATTTAATCAACCCATACTCACTTGCATCCTTTCTCTCTCATTCATTCAGCCCCTTCCACTAACACACAAGCTCCCCCAAACACTGGCAAGTATCCTCCTAAGCATCTCTCTTTCTTCTCCATCAGCATCCACAGTATTCTTAACAAAATTACAGAATTTCACTCATGGATAACTCAATACTCTCCCAACATAGTCACTCTCAGAGACCTGGTTTAAACCACATAACTCTGCCAAAGAATTCCTCCACCCAGGATACAACATTCTCCGCCTAGACAGAACCCATAAAAAAGGAGGTGGTGTTGCTATTCTGTATTCCAACCACCTAACCCCCACCCAATCCACCTCCCTCCTTCTTCCCTGCCAAGCTTCTAATAGCTGACTTTAAACCCAATTCCCACAAGACTATAACAGTAGCTGCCATCTACATACCACCTGGTGACAACATATCCATAATAGAACAGATTCTAAACTGGTTGTCTTCCACATCTCCAATGAAACCATTATACTGGGTGATGTCAATATCAATTGGCTTACCCTTACCAGTAACTCACCTTCCACCAGCATAAACCTATATGGTTTCACCCAGCTCCTCTCCTCTCCTACATTCCTTAACAAATCCACCAACTCTGGCTCCATCATTGACTGGATCCTCGTTTCCAATCCCAACCTCTACCCTCACACTGAAACACTACCTGACTCCATCATTGATTACTGCCCCATACAAACCCTCCTAATCTTCCCCCACATCCCCAAACCCCACAAATACAAAGACTCCAGACAATTATCCACTTTTAACCTCGACACATTAAATCACACCCTCTCTCAAATAAACTTGACTTCCCTGTTTGCATTACCCCTTGATGATGCTATCTCATTCTCCACTTTTCTCAACAAACTCAACTCCCTTGCCTCTCCACGTACCATCAAAGTCAAATCCCACAACTCTTCCTGGCTAACACACACAACCCGTACTCTCATACAAAAAAGAGACTCTGTGTGGAAACTCTGGTCCAAAACTAAATCTCCATGCCACTTCCAAACCTACAGGGAACTCTGACATCACCCAAAAAACAAATTAATCAAGACAAAAAGAATTTCTATCGCCAGCCTCAGTCCTCACAATCCAGTAACCCTAAAAAATTCTGGAGCACTATCAACCAAATTCTCCACCCAGGTAATCCATCAACACCCAGCCCCTGCCCCAATACCTCACCCCTCAAAACTGCCTCCTCCTTTAACTCCTATTTCATCAACACGATAAGTCAACTAATGCAAAATTCTCTCCTACCCCACCCCCTGCACACTACACCACTACCTTGAGATAACTTCCTCCTCTCCCTAAAAACAGTCCCTACTGGCTACATTAAAAAACTCCTCCTCAAGCTCAAACCTTGCTCCTCATCATCAGACAACCTACCATCTCTCTTCCTAAAACATGCTGCACCATCCACAGCATACCCAGTTTCCATCCTAATTAACTGTTCTATCACAGAATCAACTATTCCAACTCTTTGGAAAAAATACTATACAATTCCTATACACGAAAGTGGCAGTTCCTCAGAACTCTCAAACGTCCGACCACTTGCTATACTTTCTCCCCTCTCCAAAGTCCTAGAACACTGTGTACACAAACAAATCATGGCACACCTCCTACAACACAACCTGGTCACCCCTACCCAACATGGCTTTCATCCACACCACAGCACCTCCACTGCTCTCATCTCCACCAATACCATCTTCCTAGCCAGAGATAACAACAAACTCATTTCTTGTCTATTCTTAGATCTGTCCAAAGCCTTTGAAACAGTCTCTTATCCAATCCTTCTCTCAAAACTTTCTCAACTTAACCTTTCCCCAACGACTATTTGTTGGTTTAGCAGCTACCTCTCAGACCGGCACCAATCTGTCAAATGGCTCTTTGCTCTCTCTCCTCTTCTCCCTATTAAAACAGGTGTCCCACAAGGCTCCATCCTTGGACCCATCCTTTTTCACATCTTTACCAATGAACTCCACAACTCCTGTCCCCAATCATCCCTCATACAGTACGTGGATGACTCTACCATTATATCTATAGCTATTAATCCAGCTGAACTACAAACTCTCACACAAACATCTTTTAACCACACCGAAACTTGGCTAATTCAACACCATCTAATGCTTAACCCCAAAAAAAAAACTGCTACTCTTTCTCCCAAAATCCCACTTCACCATCTCTTCACTCAACAACACTACAATAGCTCCAGAAACCCATACCAAGCTCCTCAGAGTAATCATAGTCGATCAACTGAAATTTGACCTTCACATTCACCACAGTATAAAGAAAACCCAACAAAAGCTTAGTCTTCTTTATAGAAATAAAAAATGTCTCACTCCTGAAACTAGAATTACCCTAGCCAATGCCTACCTCCTCCCCAACATCTTATATAGCACACAAATCTATACTAACCTTCAGTCTACACTTCTCTCCAAACTTGAATCTATCTACAACAAAGTGGCTAGATTTGCTGCAAACTTACCACTCAAATCTCACCACTGTCTGGCCCTCAAGTCACTACACTGGTTTGAGTTTTCAAACCACCTCAAATTTACCCAACTTCTCACTATCCACTCCATTCTCAACAAGCCATCCTCCTGTCCTAGTCTCTCTTCACTAGTCTCCTTCTACACTCCCACTCGATCATTAAGGTGCTCAGATCAACATCTGCTACAAATTTACAAACCTAACAAATGTACAGGACATAACTTATATAGCTACTATACAGCCATCCTCTGGAACAAGCTTCCCTTGACTCTAAGAAGCCTACCCGAGACCCATACTTTCAAGTCTCTCAAACACTACCTTACCCACCCTCACTACTTGCCCCTGCAACCTCCCCTCTTGATCCTAGTACACATCTTGGTCTCTTCACACTTCTCTCACCTTCCCTTCATCAGCCAACTATCCATCTCATCCTCCCTCCCTACCACCTATCAACCCCCCTCTTCCCCACACACCTTCCTGCCACCCCTTACCCTTATACCTCAAGGCCTGCTCTCTCCTACCTACCACTTGTCAGTATGTGCATAACCTTTCCCAACTCTTCACAGGCCACCTATTTCATACTAGGACCCTCACAATTGCTAATCTTCAAATCCTATCAACTTATTATCACCCCTCTACACTAACTCCCCCTCTAAACTCCCCCCAAATCCTACTGCTCTTACCCCCCCACTTATCCTACATCACCCTCAACTACCATCCATCTGCTCAGACTCCATTACAACATTAAAGCTGCCATCTAACTGTATCTGTGTGATTCCATTACAACATTAAAGCTGCCATCTAACTGTATCTGTGTTAAACTCTCACTTGCCTTCCTTATTTAAATGCTATTAACAATTACTCTATTCGTGTATTTAGCAAAATTTGTGTTCTACTATTTTTGCATTCTTCTATTGTGTACTGTGTAAATAGCAGAATTTTTGTATTATTTTACTGTATACTGTAGCTTTTCTCCCCGGGCCTCCTCTGAAAAGGGGATCTGTCCCAGTCGGACAATCCTGGTCAACAAATGTTAAATAAATAAATAAATAAATAAATAAATCTTGTCCTGAACCCCAACAAAACCAAACTAGTAATCTTTGCCCCAAAAGTCCACACCCCTACAAAAAGAGAACGCCACCATTCAATCCCTAAATGGTACCACCATTGACATTGTACCTAGCACAAAACACCTAGGTGTCATCATATACGAAAACATCTCATTTGACCTGCACATCCAGTCCAATGTCAAAAAGGCATATCAAAAGCTTTGCACTCCCTACTGACACAAACATCTACTCAGTGCATCAGTCCGACTTTCCCTTGGCTCTTCTTTTCTATTACCCTCTCTATTATACGGTGCTCCCCTCCTCAACATTCATCCCTCTCTAAAGTCCAAGCTAGACTCATACTACAACAAAATTGCCAAGTTTGTAACTAATGCCTCCTACTCATCCCACTACTGCTCATCATTATGCAACCTAAAATGGCTTGAACTCCCCAACTATCTCACCTTTATCCAGCTAACTACAGCTTACAAATTCATTCATAATCCATCCATGTGCCCTGCTCTATCTTCTATACTTGTTTTATACCATCCTAACAGACCACTCTGCTCCAACAACCAACTGCTCGTAAATGTAGAAAAACCCAAACTTTCAAATGACCAGATGCTTTACTCCTTTACCATCCAAAACTCTGGAACTTCCTCCCACCAACACTTAGATCCACCCGCTCAGTAACCCTCTTCAAGACATCTCTGAAACAATACATCTCATCTTGGCTGTGCACATGCTAACACCACATCTCATATAACCTAACTTCAACCATCACAACTATTCTCATCCCCACTCTTACTACTCTGGCTTCCTCCTTTCACATCCACCTGTCTTTTTACTTACTCCGCCTCTCCAGCCTGTCCACTTCCCTCTTCTCCTAACTTTCACTGTCCTACCCTTGATTCCTCCTACTTCCTTCTCTTCCTAACCCTTAAAGACCTACCACTGAACCAGGTGAGACATTCTAGTACTCTCGCAGCCTACCTTAATATCATACTACCACTTATATCTGCAACAATATCCACCGACTTTGCTGATTCCTGCAACAGGAGTCATATAGCATATCGCTCAGCTATTACACCTCCTAAATGTGTGAAAAGTTTTAAAGGACCTAGTCTCTGATTAATTCCTATATCTGCTTTGCAGCCACTGCATGAAGTGTCCTATAAATAAATTTTGTTAGCTGAAAACTACTCATATGGAATGTTCTCAGGCATATACTCTGTATTGCTTGTATAACATCTTTGATTTGAGAATGATTACTTGGGTACTGTGTTTTTCTCCAATTGTATAAGCCGCCAATAATATACACTAAATGTTTTTAATAATGTAAATTCTGTAGTGTATGTGAAATGTCTTATATGTGTGGAGCTTTTCTCCCCAGGACTCCACTGAAAATGGGCACTTCTGGCCCAGCTGGACCATCCCGGTAAACAAATGTAAATAGATAAATAAATAAATACCCTGAGATTCTTGAAAGGTGTTATCAGCCATATAATTATTATTGTACATATATAAGTTTCCTTTTCTACATCATTATATAAAATATTCCTCCACTGCACTGATTTTAAACACCCATGATTAAACAGCATTAAACAATGAATGTCTTGTCTGATACATGCTGACCTTATTTCAGTAAGATTCATTTTGTTGTCCAACACAGGTAAGGTTTTCTTCAGTAACAAAATAGCATGTACTTTCTAACATTGTGTTACAATAGGACTTATCTCTATCACTCTTGCATCTGACGTAAAAGGGGTAGTGGTTCCTCTTAGGAAGCCTCACGACCATAGTTCAGTATTTTTTACTCTCTTTGTAATTTATTTTAGTGATAAAAAGATATCTATATCACCAGTGGAGAATGGTCATCTCTCCCTTTATACATGCTCTAATGTGTTACGGTTTTCATAAGATTCACTGGTCTTAATCAAAGTAAACATGATCTAAATGTCATATGGCAGTCACTCAGAAAAACATCACCTTCTGCAACCTATGAAGGTATTTTGTTTTCAGTATATTCTAACTGTATCCAAGATTTAGGAAGATGAAGGATTGAATCCTTATATGGTGAAATGTGTATCTTGTCTGAAAGTCTAGACTATTAGCTTACCAGCCGGGATGCAATTTTTCTTGTCAAGGATTTTGGGGCTGCATTGGTGCAATGACAGTGGTGTTTGGGATAGGCATGTCCTGAGTGGTATGTTCTTATGTCTTTGTAATATAACTTTAGAGAGCACACATGTTCAGAGAATGTGGTTTGTGGGTTGTGAGAGTGAAGCCAATGTGTGGCATCATCAGTTAGGCCTTGGAGCTTACTAGTCAGTTGCTTCTATGTTGTTAATACTCACTCAAGAAATTCACAAATAACACTATGAAATCCATTCCCAGCCTAAACCTATTTTCACGGGTGGGTCAAGCACCTCCCTATAGTTATCTGCTCAATCCTGCAGTCAATCTCTAGCCATAAGGGGAAACTTTTGGTTAAAAAAAGCTTGTTCAAAGGTGATATTTTAAATAGTATCCCCTAAACCAAATCTCTTATTACTAATTCAATGGTACCGAGCAGTGTTTAGTGAAAGGGCAAGGGGAGGCCACCTGAAGAGTGTTTCAGAAAATTAGAATGATCTATGTCAGTTTTGGTTAAGTTACCAAATGACAATCCAGTCTCTTCAAAAGGCATGATATTCCTTCTGCTTGTACTTAAATCTTAGCCCAAAGCTCACAATCTTTTAAACACTGTTACCTCCAAATCCAGGAAAGCACTGACATTCACTTTCCCCTTAACCACTCAATAGGTGTCAAGTTCAACAAACTCATAGTTATAACAATAATGGCCATTTCCAGTCTTGTTTCACTAAGGCTGTTAACAGCTGGCTTTTTACAAGATTTTATAACATTTATTCCATTTACCAGCAAATACTTCAGTTGCAGTTTGTGATGCAAGAAATCCAGTGTTTTTCCCCATATCTTATTTGGCCTAGTTTATAGTTTACTTATTTATGATTCCTTTTGCCATTCCTTTGCAATTTACCTAAGGCTAATATTCTGCTAATGAATTGCATTTAAATAGATTATTGTTCAAAAACAGCCTTCCTTCTTGATGTACAGTCCTTTTCATGAGCTGCATAACACAACATTTCTTAATTTTTTTATATAGGTGTATGTAATTGCTAAGATAGAAAGAAATTTATTATTAATGTCATTCAGGTTTGTTAGAAAGATATTTCAGCTATTTCAAGTTTTAAGTATCTGTAGTACAGCCAACACAACTCTTGACAAATGCACAAGAAAGTCCACTAACGGACTAAGCTCAAACACCTATTTCGTGTCATGTTTTCTTGGTTATCATAACCTGTAACCAAGCGTTTTTTTTTTAATTCAATATTTTTTTCTTCAGTTTTCCCAACATGCTCATACACGATAATTCAGATGATTTGCTTGGGAACAGCAAGACACCTGGCACAATGCCTGAAAAAAAATTCTTGGAGCTGTATCACTTACTGGAAAGGCTGCAATAGGAAACATGCTGCAACTACTCTAATCAGCACCTAGTCTGCATCTAAATTGTAAAGAAAGGCAGTGATATAAGACAATCCTGTTGTGAATACTTACATGTTCCTCAGGAGTTAAAATGACACCTGTAAGACATTGGGCTTCTCCTAAGCCATAGCAATTAGAGTAGCCTTGTGATATGTGTCTATTGTGGCAGGCACCACACACACACACACACACACACACACACACACACACACACACACACACACACACACACACACACCATGTTTTGTATACTTTATCTAAATGTGATTCAGAAGTGGTCTTCAAATTTACTCAAGATGAAGGAGTCCTGCTTTCACTTTATTTTCTAGCGGGCTATGCACATATCCATGCTGTGCCTAGTACATCCATTGCTGTACTCCTATGGTTACAGTGCCTGACTGCATTTCCCTCCCCTGGCACTAGCCGCAAACAGAATACCATATGGCAGCAAGTTCTGTTACTTATTTATGGGATTATTTGGATCAACAGAACTACTCAGACTGAAAGCTGCATCCTAACAAAATAGAACAGCCAATTTAAACCACTTCATTAAACAAAATAAAATTCTTAATTGATTTTGTAGGTGAATTGCATAACTAGCTGTAAAAGAGGTAAGAACAGAGAGAACGCTATCTATCTAACCTACTTGTGCAGCATGTTGTAGAATGTGCATAATATGGCAAATTTTTAGTGACTGCTATAATAAATAAAGCTATATGCAGCTACTGTATTTACACCTACACCAACACAGAAGTTAAGTTTGGTTACACTGAAGACTGACTGTAAACTGACCCGACACTCCTTTAATGGTGATTAGTACGGGGCTTAATTTGCCCTAATGACCTTGGAATATCGCCTGCATATCCATGGGTGTTCTTACTTGGCTCTTCTTTCTTTTTCATGTTCTACGTCTGCTCTCTGTTGTGTTAGTGAAATGACTAATGAGCATAACCCAACACTTGTTTTCATTGCTAATCCACTTACTTAGTCACTCTGACTCTGTACCAGTCACTTCTATGAATGTTGCTATTTTATTTCTCCCACATGCAGAGGCCAGATTTTACAGCTTGCCAGTTTCTTTATAATACCTCCACTCCAAACATGCAGAAACTGGAAACAGTTATACATGCTTTGTAAATTCTCAATCTGTATAGAAGAACATCAGATTTAATGACATTTGTAAAGAAAAAAAGGAGTGAGTGTAAGCGTGTGTATATCTATGTTACAAAACAGACATTTTTGTTTACTGGTTATGTGAGCTAGTCTGCAGTTCCACTTCAGCTATAACTTGGGACTCACCATGCCTTTCAAGCACTTAGCAGAAGAATTCTAGACAAAGGCCGCAAATCAGGGACAGATTTAAAATATTGCTCTTATAAGCTTAGAAAATTGATAGAATAGGTTTTGCAATAGTATGCATCTTCTTAAGGATATGAAGTCTGTAGGTCAAATATCTGTTATTATTTAGTGACTTCAATACTCAATGATTTGCCAGAAAACCGCAAATTTCATGAGGAACACACCAAAATATGGGCAAATATCTGGACATTCTGTGAAATTCTTGACAATGCAGCATAAATTCAGACAAATTATTTAGAAAAAAGAATGAATTTTAAAACAAGAGAAAACACATAACTTGCTTAAACAAAACACAGGTGTTGAAGAACAAAAGCAAGAGTGATTTACAGAGAAATAATTAACTATACAAAAGGATATGACAAGGTATAGTTTAACAATGCAGATCCATACAGTAATGCACCATAACAGTCATTCTTCGCAATAATTCTAATACTGAAATGACTTAAGCACATGGTATCAGTCATACCTCTCAACTGTCCCTGATTTTCAGGGAAGTCCCTGATTTTGATTCAAATTTTAGCTCTGTCCCTCTTAATCCCTCCTAAAACTAGTGACTTTTGGAAGAAAGGTGGTGAATTACACTTAATGAATAATGACAATAATTAAGAGTTATAGACTTCTTTTACTTCAGAAAACGTGCATTAATTCATATGCTCTGATTCTGTCAATGTTTCAAGTTAATAGCACTAATATTTTGAAAGTGTCCCTGATTGCCCCTGAATTTTTTGTGACTTGTCCCTGATTCTGTTGAAATTTGTCCACAATTGGTTGAGAGGTCTGGTATCAGTTATCCTTGAAACAGTTATATCGGTAAGTGCTATGGAGGTGTCCTATTAATTCTGCATCAAATCTGTGACCTTTTATTGTTTCTATCTTTTGAGGGTAGTTGATTCCACGTATTCTTAAAGACTTTAATGAAGGCTTTCCCACCACAGAAAACATGAAGGAGGGCTTCACATGCATGAATGCCTCCAGGGCTCTTAAAATATAGTTATAGGTGTCTTCTGTTAATTTCTGAACAAAAGATAGAACAAAAATTAAACATATAACAGTGAGGGAGTCTAGCAATAGGATGGCTCTGGCAGTAACTGGCAGACCTTTTACAGTGATCGGCAATCACACTCCAGGAAGTCTATCAGTCCAAATAAATCATTCTGAGAATCTTTGGATTACATTTATATCATAAGATGAAGTTAATGTTTTAACTACTAATGCATATTCCAAATTAGGCATCAGTTTATTAATAACTACAGCTTTCCTCACTTCAGGCATGAATAGACCGATCAAGTTGTCTTAGTACTCACCCTTCATTGGATTTGCCACGGTGTTTAAATAAAAAAGTCCCATCTAGCCAGATACCTAGGGAATGTGTGTTGGAAGCACTTGGCAGCAACAATACTGAGTGGGTCACAAAGGTTGACAAGAGTGGCATTCTTATCCCTTTGTCCTGTAAAGAAGGGTAACAGTGCATTTTGTAAGTATTTATTGCTAGCTTGCTGTCCTGCAACTAATGTCACAGCATAGTATAAAGTTTGCAAACCTCAGAGGAAGTCTTAAGCAACTCATCTGTACACAAAGAAACACTTACTCCTGCAAAAAGTTGGGAAGATCATTAATGAAGAATGGAAAAACGGATTGGTCCCGAGGACGATACTTGAGGAAATGGAACTTCCAGGCAGCATTATTCTGAAGAGGCGAACCGTGAAATAGCATTGAAAGCTGCATCTGAAATTACTTATGAAACACCCTTTTACAAATACCACATGCATGGTTACAAGGAAACAGTTCGCTACAACGATTTACACACTCATTTCGTAACAAACAGTTTCACCAATAAGATGTTACCCCATCCATACTTCTGTGCATCAGATAACTAAAACTGCAGAAAGCTATCACTGTCTCAAACCATTTTTTGACTCCATGCTGTGCATCTAAAAACTGCACATATTTCATGAAATGTTTCAGCACTTTGTTGCAAATTATCCCATCAAATAGTTCAGTGATTGAACAGAGCAGGCACAGGGCAGTAATCTTACTGATTCACCTTCCTTAGCTTAAGTAAGGACAACATGCTAACTCAATTGTTTACATCTGGAAAATGGCTTTAAACACAAGCACTACTGATATATACAAAGCTCAAGTAATGTATCAAAAATCCAGTGCTACAGCACTGATTCAGCAACATTGAAAACCCAAAATAAAAAAGGTTTAAAACTGAAACATCTGACTGAGCAGAATGCGGATGAGAGTGATGAACCCATAATTACTTGGGAAACCTTTGACCTTTCTCATAGAAAGTCTGACAATTGGAATAACAAGGATAGAGGAGGAAACTAAACCTTTAACTCTCAGAAATGCTCTTGTAGTAGATCTTGTTTGAACAGAAAAATTATGAAAGTGCTATTCAGTTTGCATTTTGTCTGGGTAAGAAACACTTGTCTTTAGAGAGCTGTCTAGAAGACATCCCCCACACACAACTAGGAGGTGGAACAATGGATGATTTTCACATTCAGAATGAATTTCAGATTACTGAAAATATTCAAAGTATACTGTACACCTGCTGGGGAATCTTGACTGGTTGATGGCCATATTAAGCAGACATCTAGATAAGGTAAATGTGTGTGTATATGCCTTAAAGCCTGCTAGGAGCTTCACACATGAAAAGGCATTTGGTGAAGACACTTGGAGTGGTAGAAAAAAACCCAAACAAAGAGACAAGTAAATTGATAATGCAGTTCTATGACCCTCTGCAGAAACAATTTGAGGCAAGAAATGGAGCCGCTCTTTTGGAGGCCAAGGAATGTCTGATACATGATATGACAATCTATCTGTATCTCTGCTCTGCTACGCTTAGCACCCAAAAGTATACAGTTATTAACTGCCATGTAGGAAGGCACAAATAAAGATTCCCTGCAATTTTCAAAGGATTTCCCAGGTGGGGAGAACAGGGAGGTCAAAGGAGGCAAGGATGGTCCGAAAGGTTTCCCTTGAGAGGTGGATTCTTGGGAACCAGCAATTTTCTTTTTGTCATCACCTTCCATTTCTTTTTGTAATGCTGTTTGCCTGATTTCTGCTTGCCTGAGTAGAAGGGTTTATGAAAAACAGGCCTTGACTGGAAGGACAGTTTCTCTGGAATTTGGTAACTGAAGAGAGGAATAAGTACTCATAGCTATTTACTACGCTTACAGTCTGGGGTCCATTGAGAAGCCTAGCCAAACTTTCTAGTTGCCTCCAAACTCTGTCTGGTTAAGTCACTTGCTCAAACAATAGGCAAACGAGGGTTGAGGGAATCACACCCTATACTACAGAAACTACAACTTACAGCACTAACTCTTTGTGCTAACTTCCAGACTACGTGGAAGTCTTTCTCTAACTTTTTAACAACTTCAGCAGAGGACTTGCCAAGTAAGAAATCTTTATCAAGTGGGCATTTAACAGTTGAGCTTTCACATACTCAGGAAAGGTCTGAAGTGTCACAATTCTCTCCAGAGACAGCATCCGATACCCACATTGCGATTAGCCACTTTAGATGAAAATTAAGGATGTCCAAAATATTTGATTTTTACATTAGAATTTGTTAGCTTGGTTAAGGATTGTCCCATGTTAGTTAGAATAGAAAAAAAAAAGAAACTTGGACAGTTAATGGCTCTAAAGGCCAAAATGGAAGTAGTACATACCTTTTTGCCACATAGATCAAGTGCTATCGAGTGCTCTGATGTCTTTATCATAAGGAACTGGATTAGAAGATGAAAAGATTACAGTATCTTTATCTATATCCAATAAAATAAAGCCAAGATCAGCACAGGGATTTTTGCAAAGGTCATTGAGTAACTCTGAGACCCTATTAAACCTGTTCACCTTTTTAGGTACTGGAGGATGATTAAACCTGTTCACCTTTTTAGGTACTGGAGGATGAAAATTTGGGGACATAGAAGCAACAGAGAAGGCATACTCCAAAACTCGAGGTATAGCAACAGGCTATATATATATATATATATATATATATATATATATATATATAGGTGCTCATATTTCGTAATTCATAATACATTTCTGGGAATCAAAAACTTCTTTCCTGTCATATTTGAAAAAAATCTTTCATTTTTACTACTGTGTCGCCAAAGGATAATTCTTCATTGGATGAGTCAGATGATAATCATTTACCTCAGATTCACTTCCCGTGTGCAAAGGAATTTGAGAATCATAACTGAGCCATTTGTTCTCAGAGTCAGAAAAAAAACTCTTCCTTAGAAGAGGAAGGAAGTCTCTTCATTTTAACAAGAGTGGAAGAAGCAGCAAAGAGGGTTAAAAAGACCGAATAGCTTTAAACAGCCCTTGAGAAAATTATAGCAATCCTCTGTTTTCTTTCTGAGAAGGGGGATGGGATATGCTTAGTTTTCTGTATATCCCTCTTGGGGATGATCCAGTTCTGTGGTGTTTAGGGGTTGAAGCCATAGGTCTGACAAATGGTCTCTTCAGATGTGCGAGTGTCCTGGGCCACAACAACATTCGAAGGGGACATAACCAGAGGGACTAGGAGCAGAGTGATGGGCTGGGGGTTGCAAATGTGTCTCAGCGAAGTTGTCAGTCAGAGACAGTACAAGAGAGGTAAATGCATGGTTATTGTCACTCACATCTCTTGACTGCATTATTTGCAGAAACTCCCCAAATGTAGGGTAATTCTGAGGGTGAAGGGAGTTGGTCCCTTCATTGCCACATCTTCTGCGGGAAGATCTAACTCTTGTTCTGTGTGTTTAGATTTCTGGGCACATTTTGTGTCTTATTTGCTGGAGGTTTAGATTCAGAGATGTCATGGGTCCTCTTAAGGTCTGGGAAGGGTGTATTTTAAAGGAGAAGAAAAGAGTGGCATGGGAGATGTTGGTCTACATGGAAGTAGGTAGAAGAAGTGACGTCTGAACAGGTGTGCCTCAAGAGGTTTCCCCTGTAGAGCAAAAAGGTTCTAGGTGGAGCCATTATGCATGTACTGCCACAGGCAGAAAAGCAGGTGATGAATGCACTAGCAAAGGGACAACAAACACAGAAGCACTGACATCTGAAGAATGGGTGCTGAGGAAGTCATCATCATAAATGCTTATTGGAGAGGTGTTGGAGGTGACATCTAACGCACCAAATCCAAAGAAACTGACAGAGGTAAGAACAACCTGAAACACAGGCATCAGCAGAACCAACATGTAGAAGACAATGGTGCATGCCACATGGGCAGGTCCAATGTCCATTGATGACACAACTGATTCTTGCACTGTAGGAGATAGGAAGGACTAATGCCAGGGATTACTAACACACTGGAACCATGGGGATAGGGGGTCAATGATCTAGAATGATAGTCATCAAACTTGTAAACAGAAGCTGTCAGCAAATCCTAATCAACTGGACGAAATGTTGTGGATTGCTTCAGTAGATCAGGGGTAACATACTGAGGGAAAATACAGGGATCATAAATTGTCTGAGACAAAATGGCAGATTTTCTACCCATTACAAAATGGAGTTTATTAGACCCTTTTCTCAAAATTCTGGCTATGCAAGACCAAGCTGTGGGACGGGCTGCCCACGACAGGAAGAATTCATAACCACAGACGACCTTTTGGCTGAACAAGCAGAAACGACTGACTTAGACGATTCCGCTAATTTCCTCAGTAGAGACTGCTTTTCTAAACTGCTCTGGGGGGGGTTGGGGGGGGTGCGTGCTAGAA
Organism: Protopterus annectens; assembly: GCF_019279795.1. Lineage (NCBI taxonomy): Eukaryota > Metazoa > Chordata > Ceratodontiformes > Protopteridae > Protopterus > Protopterus annectens. Next base: position 1,059,048,323 of record NC_056725.1, on the reverse strand, counting down.
CAAAGAGAAGCATCAGAAGCATCAGAAAACCAGAGCAAGTACGAGGATGAATTACACTCATTTGCAAGAGTGGAAAGCTTCTATGACAGGTGAACATTCTCAAATGCTTTCCTACACCTATGTTTAGACATGCTAAAATACTAATGGGACACCTACAGGTGATGCATTGAGGACCTAGGTAACATACACAATGCATTCATCAGAAGGTGGCGTGGACCTGCAGCTATCATATTGCAACAACAACAGAGAAGATGCTCACAGTTTAAAAAATGTCAAGTCAATGCTCAGCACTGAAGGGAAACAAAAATCTTAAGATACACCTTGAAGGTGACAGGGAAAACTACTGACAAGAAAGTTTAATAAAGGCAAGGAAAAACAGAAATAACAGCATCACATGACATTGCACAGCAACCTCAATAGCAGCATTAGGCCATTTCCTCTCTAAGTACTTCAGGAAAGACTGGCAAAGAGATGGTTGCACTGTGTATGACAGGAAAGTGCAGGGTGTCTGGCAGCCTGGAATGAATATACTTGTCAAGAGGTCCTAATATCTATGGTGCCAGTGGTACAGGTCACCACAGACTGAACTCTTCCTATTGGACATAAGAAGCTCATACTCTGATAGATTCAATTCTTTAAGTGATGATAATGTTTTCATAATCTCAGTTTATATAAACATCAGTGCCAGCAATTGCATTTCAGTACATTTACTTGTTAGGGAGAATTAAACTATGACTATGCTTCATTGATTTTTTTTCTTAATCATAAAACATTACTTGAAAATGCATTTAAAAAAGTTTTTTGTAACGGGAATCTTACCTGACACATCCATCATTGTGCCAACTCAATGATTGTACAGAAGCACACTGTCAGCTTTCACAATTAAAGTGCATGCTGTTTCAGCCATTTACAGTCAAAACAAACCAACTAAAGGCTTCTTGTAAAGTACACTGACTGGAGTGCAGGGTAGCTCTTACTATTCGACTAGTGTGTTTCAGCAGCAGCTGTATTACAAAAACTGCATACTCCGGCACAGCTCTGACTGCAAATATCAGCTACTTCTGAAAGAGTTTTTATTTTGTGTTACCCGATAAATGTATATTTATAGAGCTTATTTGGACAAAATTTACTTGTCAACTGGATAAATGCACAAGGCTTCCAAAAGACACAAACACAGTTGCAATATTGCATACTGTAACTAAAAAAAAAAAATAAACCCCACAGCAACTAGAACGTTATTAACTATTTTTATGCTAATAAAGTTCTGTATTACAAACAACTGGTTAGACCGTAAACACTAAACTGGGAAGCTTTCAAGAATCTCGCATTAGAATATTTTAAATCTTTCAAATTTTTGCCACATAATTTAAGTCAAAGCACTTTTTGGTCTTAAGTTCAAGGAATGCATTAGAACCTTTTTAAATACAGGAATTAGCCAGTTATATGTTTTACTGCTTCTTCACCTGCTTACAAATCAAATGCTAGTACTATTTGTAAATAGTATATGCTTGGCATTCTTAAAATAAGAAATATAATATTTGAAAACAAAATATAAGTATTCAAAGTTATTACTTGATAATTTCTAGAACTACCCAACCTATTATCCCTCAACCAATTTACAATCGCCGATACCATCATACACCAGCCTGATAAATGCCTGTCTCACAAAACCTTGTACAAACCTACTCCAATAACCGAACCCTAAGATCTTCCAATAAATTCTTGCTAAAAGTTTCTAAAAATCTAATAACAGTTTTGGAGATTCCCTTTACTCAAACCATATCTCTAAGACATAATATTCCATCCCTCAACACATTCTTAACACTTACTAAAGATGTACTTAAATGATAATCTGCTCTGGTCCTGCACACCCCCAGGCTGACAGTAGCATTACTACTAATATTACTTTTCCTCCCCTCTAACATTTTCTCCTCAATCTAATTTGCTCTCTTTCACTTTCAACTCACCCGCTTCTCTCTTACCTACCTTCTATTTGACTTTGCTCCTATTCTTATGTCTCACTGAATATTGTACCTTACATGTTCTATAAGATGTAGTTGCCTACCTTTTATATAATGTACGCTTAGTTTTGGAGTTTTAGCTCCAAGGGTCTCCCTGTAATTGTCCCATTTGTACCGATAGTACTGGATTCTAAACCTTTGTATGATGGTCCTGTGTGTACTTAGTTAAAGAATGGTATTCTTTTACTGTATTCTATACATTCATTATGATGTTCTTGAGTTCTTTGTTAAATAATGTTGTAAATGCAAAATTGTACTAGGAGCTTTTCTCCCCAGACCACCACTGAAATGAACTACTAGCCCAGCTGGACTGCCCCAGTAAACAAATGTTAAATAAATAAAATAAAACAAATATATAATGTTAAAAATGATCACTCAGTAATAAAGATGCTGAATCTAATAAATAACCTTAAATTGACATAAATTAATAACATAAATAAAGCAATCTGCTCAAAACCCGCTCCCATGCAGGTGTCAATGACACTATGACCCTCCCCTCCCAAAAATACTGCAATCAACATCAAAGCCACCGAACATTATGGCAAAAGAGAAAGCCTCAACTGCAGTATCAACCAGCAGTATTGTACACATAATGGTGTAAGGAATTTGCTGTTTTTAAACATATCAATGGAACAGTCATTAACAGCAGTATTATTATTTCTGCATGCCGACAACTCCATATGATTCACTAAGGTGTTTTAATTCAAAACCTTCTTTTCTGCATTTATGGTTATGGGTATTCATCAAGATGCCTTATGTTCTTTCAAAACTTTCTAGATAATTCCTCTCATTTGATTTCAAAGGCAATTTATGTTACTGTCTGATTAGGTGTTATGGAAAGAATCCAGATTTAACATATCCTTTTCATAAATTGCTTTTGATTAGTGGACATTACTTATATAAGAAATGTTATGCTGACACAGTTTGATGTGGTGCAATAACTTGACATTCACTATAAAAGTATTTTAAAACATTTTAGACATCAATATCAAATGCCCCTGTTTTAATTTGCACTTAATAGGCCAGGTAATCATTTGACCTGGCCTGTCTTCAAAAGAAAGATTATTTATAGTATTTTTAGATTATTTTTAGTATAATGCCTTTGTATGGACTCTAGATTATCTGAGGCACTTAGAGAAAATTTGTACTGTACCAAACAATGAATCAGACACTCGTAAATAAGGGAACCAATACAGATATATGTTTTCCAGCAATACATCTAAATACAGTGCATTATATACAAACACAGATGTCTTACGCTGTCAACAGTATTATGTAAAGAAAAAAAGTCTTCATAGACTACACTTTCCAAATTAACAGCACTCTGAATCATATACAAATGTCTTGGTTACAAAATCAGTAAGAGAAACGTGCTGTGCCATCCTGGGGGACAGAGTTAAAGGCTTTGTCTAAATCTAACCATAACACACAAAGTAATTAACCAGGCACATCGAGAGTTCCATACAATTAAAACAGGCTGGATAGTAATGATCTTGCCTTTAAAAACTCAAGTTGATTTAAATCATGATGTAAAGTGGATATAAAAAGTGTACACACCCCTGTTAAAATGCCAGGTTTTTGTGATATAAAAAATGAGACCACAATAAATTATTTCAAAAATGTTCTCACCTTTAATGTGACCTATAACCTGTACAATTCAATTGAAAAGCAAACAAATCTGTTAGGGGAAAAAAATATAAAAAATAAAAAACGTACAATAAGCTGCTTGGATAAGTGTGCACACCCTTAAACTAATACTTTGCTGAAGCACCTTTTGATTTAATTACAGCATTCAGTCTTCTTGGGTAGGAGTCGATCAGCATGGCACATCTTGACTTGGTAATATTTGCTCACTCTTCCTTGCAAAAGTGCTCCAAATCTGTCAGACTGCAAGGGCATCTCTTGTGCAAAGCCCTCTTCAGGTCACCCCACAGATTTTCTATTGGATTTAGGTCTGGGCTCTGGCTGGGCCATTCCAAAACTTTAATTTTCTTCTGGTGAAGCCATTCTTTTGTTGATTTGGATGTATGCTTGGGGTCATTGTGTTGAAAGGTGAAATTCCTCTTCATCTTTCTAGCAGATGCCTGAAGATTTTGGGGCAAAAATGACTGGTATTTGGAACTGTTCATAATTCCCTCCACCTTGAATAAAGCCCCAGTTCCAGCTGAAGAAAAGCAACCCCAAAGCATGATACTGCCACCACCATGCTTCACCATGGGGATGGTGTTCTTTTGGTGATGCAAAGTGTTGTTCTTGTGCCAAATGTACCTTTTGGAATTGTGGCCAGAAATTTCAGCCTTGGTTTCATCAGGCCATAACCCATTTCCCGACAAGCTTTTGGGAGACTTGATGTATTGTTTTGCAAATTTTATAGGTTCATAGGTGTGTACTAGGCCAACAGCCCTGGAGCCTTTACAAGCCTAGCCCATAGAAGTACCCTGGCATCATGCCACCGTTAGCTCCAGGTGCCTCTATCAAGTAGACCCACTGGAGTGATCCTCAGGGTGAATGTTCTATTTCCCATACACTCAACAAGATTTCTCTTGAAACGTGCCAGTAAGGTGCTCTGCTTGACATGTATGGGAAGTCTATTCCACAGCATGGGCAGTCCCTGGGTTATGAATCTGTCGCCTCCAGCATGTTCTGTTGATTGTGGTAATGAGGTTGAGGACCCTGGAGCGTGTGGTGCGGAGGGATTGGGATTTCTTTAGGTGCAACATTTCTAACAGGGCTAGGTCAGACATGGCTTTGTAAGTCAAGCAGAGATCGCCTCTTAATAGACAATATGAGACAGAAAAAAGCTGGAGTTCTTTTTGAGTCTGTCCATGTAGGGCATGTGTTTAAGGCCTAGGATCCTCTTCATGAGGTACTTCTGTAGCCTTTCCAGCTGTTGCAGGTGTTTAGTGAGGTACATGCCAAATGCGGCATTATACTCGATGACTGGTCTAATGAGGGAAGAGTAGAAAGAGATGATGACCTCCTTTCTTACTGGATGCAAAACCCTTGGCAATGAGATGTGCCACATAGAAAGACTTTCTGACCACTGTGGCACTGTGGTGGTCGAAGGAGAAGTTGCTGTCAACCTGTGTCCCCAGCTCTCTTATAACACCTTCAGTGTTCAGTGGGCTACCATCAATGTGGTAATTAGTGGGAACTGAGTTTTTCCCAATGTGAATGGCAACGCATTTTCTGGCATTAAGCTTAAGGCCATGGTTTTGACATCAGTCGTTGGTCTCAGTGAGGCCTTTCTGTAGGATGTCTACATCACTTGGGGAGTTTACTACCCAGCCTGTTTTAATTTTATGGAACTCTTGATGTGCAGGTTAATTACTTTGGGTATTATGGTTAGCCAGGCCTGGATGTTTTTCTGTGTAAGAAAAGGCTTCCATCTTGCAACCCTACCCCATAGTCCAGACATATGGAGAATACGGAAGATTGTTGTCACATGTAGTACACAACCAGTACTTGGCAGAAATTCCTGCAGCTCCTTCAGTGTTGCTATAGGTCTCTTGGCAGCCTCCTTGACCAGTTTTTGTCTTGTCTTTTCATCAATTTTATAGGGATATCTAGCTCTTTGCAACGTCACTGCTGTCCCATATTTTCTCCACTTTTGGTGACTGTCTTCACTGTGGTCCATGGTATATCCAATGCTGTGGAAATGTTTTTGTACCCTTCTCCTGACTGATACCTTTCAACAACGAGATCCCTTTGATGCTTTGTAAGCTCTCTGCGAACCATGGCTTTTGCTGTAGCAGGCAACTGAGTAAATATCAGGAAACCCTAGGACAGCTGAATTTGATTTGGGGTTAATCAGTCTCTTTAATTGATGGCAGGAGTGTACCCAAAATGACTGGATGCTGTAATTAAATCAAAAGGTGCTCCAACAAAGTATTAGTTTAAGGGTGTGCACACTTATGCAACCAGATGATTGTAGTTTTTTATTTTTTATATTTTTTCCCCTAACAGATTTGTTTTTCAACTGAACTGTACATGTTATAGGTCACATTAAAGGTGGGAAAAAATTTGAAATTATTTATTGTGGTATCACAAAAACCTGGCATTTTAACAGGGATGTGTACACTTTTTACATCCACTGTACATCAAGATGTATGCACTCATCTAAGTGGAAATAGGACTCCTTTGAATAAATAGTACCTACACTGGAGTTGGGTGTGGTGATGTCACAAGGTAATAGGATATATCATCATTGAGTCTGACTGGTCTGTTTGAAATCTTTGAATTAAGAATTAGTGACTGCAAAAGTTATAGAGATTTTAAAAGAGAAGATTATACATTTATGGTCATACTTAAGCAGGATGGAAACACTAGAGTGACCACATATGTAGAGGCTATCTTAGTTTGGACTACATAATATTCTTGACCTTGTCCTACCAGTTTATTAAATATCTGCTGCAGGGAGTTTTTATATGTTACATATAATAATGTCTGGCCATACCAGTCTTTACAGTATAGCTGCACTAGTTGATTGAGGAACTGTTGCATTCTCCCACTATAAAGTTGTTTTTAGTAATATGTAGTTCCTCAACTGCATTTAGGAAACCTACGTGGTCATCACGGAACATGCAGTTGTCCTATAGCAGGCTAGAAGATATTTTGTTTTGTTCATGGTATGCTGGAGCTCAAAGAGTATTTACAATGAAACAAACGTCAGTAACTACATAGTCACATATGTCTCCAGGTTACAGCAAAGTCTAAGCATCCTGCAATTTGTTAAGACTTCTGGCATTGAGAAGTGCCACCTTGATAGTCAGATTTAGGGTTGGAAGGGGCTAAACTGGTAAATCCATTAGCCAGACTCTGCCTAAAAAAGTCACTATGGAGGCAGGAAGGGCTTCAGCCAGTATATGGAAACCATGGAACAAAAATGTACAAACCATCTTTATTGACAAGTTGGACTGTCAATCATCTCATCAAAGGCTGACGCATACTAGACCTACCAAGAACGGTACCAACTATAAGCCAGTTGTTGAAGCCAATCATATTTTCTTCATACAAAGGTGTCTCTCTTGGCAGAGGAAGGACTTCACTCAGGTCTGGTGTCTTGTCAGCATTGGACATGTGCATAGTGAGGTCCAACATGTCTCTCTACACATACCCTGGTGTTGTGCATCCACCAGTCATTCACACAGACAAATTACCATTACATCATAATCATGTTTGTCTAGTATGAGGGACTGTAAAGGCCTTGTGGTGTTACAGATCCTGGGATCAGAAAGGCAACTGTAACCCTGCCTTTGTGCAGTTTTGTTAGTGGGGAGTCAGTATAGCTGGCAACAGAGTCACCAATTAGTGAGACATTACTGTTTTCACTCATGGAATTTGAGGTATTAGACAGGATGTAGTGAACCCCTTGGTGACCCATTTAATATGTATAAGCACTGTCCTTCTGTAGTGCTGGATATTTACTGAGATCTAGTCTTCTTATTAGGCTTTGGCAGTGGCTTATTTACAGTCTCAGCATAAGCCACTTTAGTGAGGTTGTGATGAGATGTGAGTGGTCCTATGTGATGCTCACAGATCATCTTATTGGGTGAAAGGAATGCCTCTACAGATAGCTGCAAATCTCACAAACTGAATTATTCACATCAGATAGCTGTTCATGGACTTTGAGCATATGTCAGTTCTTACACTTCCTGTGAGCATCACGTGGGGGGTTTGGGTCAAGGTAAGGGTGGCGTGGATACGTCAGTTCCTATACTGCTTGTTAGCATCATGTGTGTGTGTAGTTCAGGGGAGGGGCAGCATGGATAGTTCAGTTCCTACACTGCCTGTGAGCATCACTGGGGGGGTAGGTCAGGGAAGGGGTGGTGCAGATACGTCAGTTCCTACACTGCCTGTGTGCATCGTGGGGGAGGGCTGTGTGTCAGGGAAGGGGGTGCACGGATATGTCAGTTCCAACAATGCCTATGAGCATCGTAGGAGGTAGCTGTGGGTTAGGGAAGGTGGGGCATGGATACGATTGTTCCTACACTGCCTGTGAGCATCGCAGGGGGGTGTGGGTCAGAGAAGGGACGGCATGGATACTCCAGTTCTCACAACCTGAATTATTCACATCAGATAGTTGTTCACGGACTGTGAGCATATGTCAGTTCCTACACTTCCTGTGAGCATCGTGTGGGGGGTTTGGGTCAAGGGAGGGGCAGAGTGTATACGTCAGTTCCTACACTGCCTCTGAGCATCATGGGTGAGCGCACACGTGTGTGGTTCAGGGGAGGAGCAGCATGGATAGTTCAATTCCTACACTGCCTGTGAGCTTCGTGTGTGTGTGTGTGTGTGTGTATGTGTGTGTGTGTGTGTGTGTGTGTATGTGTGTGTGTGGGTTCAGGGGAGGGGTGGCGTGGATACATCAGTTCCTACACTGCCCATGAGTATCAAAGTGCTATAAAGACTGACAACACAAGGTATACAATCAGGCTTACTTTCCCTTTTATCAAGGTGGGTCTTGAATTTAATTTGGCATAAGTGTTCAATATATACTTTTCAAAGTTTGGCTAGGTGTAGGGTGTAGAAGAACTAAGCCAGGTGAAGACATAACGAATTCTGAGTAGCCAAGTGATTTAGAACAGTCATACACACATTATGTCAGAACAACATGGATAGTAGAACAGTAAGAAGTCTATGCCCAACTGGCAGCAATCTAATAACATTGAGTTGCACAAAGCGCAAGTAATAGTGCTCAGCCTATAGTTATACAATGTGTAACTAGCAACTGATAGCAGCCTTGTGCAGCTTTTACCAGCGTAAAATTCTCAATGATAACACTAGCCAATGGGCACACAACTCTCTAACATGGTTGTCAGGTCACTAGAATACTGACTACAGAAAACCCCTTACTAGCTACTGTGCAACATCTCAATCTACAACAGCATTGCATGGAGCACCATGGCACACAAGCCAGCACAATCTCTCATTCGCTCACTCTCTTTCTGTCTATACATATATATATATATATATATATATATATATATATATATGTAAAAAAAAACAGAAATGTGAAACAGGCAATCAGAATACGACTTGCTACCAGGCCAGAACTAATCTGAACTCAGAGAACACCAGCAAATTTCCATCTCTCACAAGATAAACAATAGCAATGTTCGAAGTTACATAAAGAGAACGCCCTTAGCTTCTAATGTAGGATGACTGCCACCAGCCACTAACTCTGCCCCCAATGAGCTATAGTGGAATAAAAGGAGAAAAGCAATATATATAATATCAGAATCCACGTGGGATCCACACAGGCACACCCACACACACAAAGTATACTTACCTCAAAAGTCCATACATGTCATGCTGGCAACAATAGCAATTGTATTATTTCACTTCAATCACAACGGAAATATTTATTTTGAGGCTATATATAGAAAACGCAGTGGGGGTTACTTACACAAAGGTGTTCCAAGTTTAATGTTAAAAATAAATGGTCAGTAAACAGCATGCCTATTCATTTAAGAAAAACTATCTTTTAAAAGACTGTGCACATCATATGAGGTTAAATTTGGTACAGGCTCGGCTTTAATGGAAGTCATAAACTATAGGCCAGATTCCAAAAGAGTTGCTGTCAGTGTAAATATGCCCTGATTCCAAAAGCCTAGCTCCCCGTTTAAGTGACTTACTGTGGTGCAAGGCCTATCAGGCTTAGATTGGGGGCCAGATTCCAAAAACGCCTGCTCTCAGTGTAAGTGGTTACACTGAGAAAAAATCTTTTGGAATCGGGCGCTACACATTCAAGGATATAGAAAGGCAGAATTCTACACTTTTTGCTCTAACTTCTCTAAGATGTTCAACATAAAATCCCAATCTTCTAGCTCTCAAACTCCCTTCAGTGAAGAAGGTAACATTTTAAACAAGTTTTGGACAGGATTTTTTCAAAAACAGAGCATCTTACTTTTATTGCATGATGAGAGTCTCTACAGGTTTATTACTTTTTACAATATTTGTGAACAGCACGTCAAAACTTAGATGACAGCC